>NC_056670.1:1965000-2185000 GCF_018350195.1 Panthera tigris
AGGGGAAGGTGTTACTGCTGTAATTACACTAATACAACTGCTATAATATCTGATGTATTATATGTATACAATAGCATATTTTCATTACTTCCATAAGCCCTTTAAGATCATGGTCTACTTTTAATTTAAAAAGTACAGGCTTAAACATTTTATCGGCATATTTACATGAACAATGTATATAATATATAATTATATGTTAATTACGTGTATCATATTACATATAATCATATATTCTATAACATATGATACATACAATGCGTCATATACATTATTTCGTACTTGGCTTTTTCTTCCCATCTTTCCTTCAAAGTTAATCAGACTTAAAAACAATCTAGTATGTGTTAATCCACCTATTTATTTAAACACTTAATTTTTCTTATGCATTTTCTGTGAGTCTCTGTGTGTGAGAGATGGCTCTCTTGGTCACTGTAAACATAGGAAAAATTGAAGTTTTAACATCTGGGAAAGCTTTGTTCCATTCTCTTTAGTGAATATATAACAGAGCTCTGTCCCAACCTTGGGAATGGTGACTAGTATTCTGTAGCACACGACAGAGTGCTTTTCCACATTTTCCATCAGTTTTCTGAAGCAGAGGAGGCTTCATGAACACACGTAGTCTAGGACCCTCTGGACGTGCTTCCACCGAGAGGTCTGGCCGATGGCCCTGGCTAATCTAATCCAACATGACAGTGAGGCCTCGGATCATCAGGTAGCAGTTGGCTGTGTGAAGGAGGCTGCGGAACAAGTAGCACCAGCCATCAGACACTGCAAGGAAGATCCAGTGGATCTCAGTCCAAATTACAATCAGAAGCACATGCATTTTTTTTTTTTTTTGACCAGCGTATCTTCCTCAATGCCCTTTCTTTAATCTAGATGTGTCTTTATATTGAAAGTGGGTTTCTTACAAACATGAGTTTGGAGCTGGGGGTGACATCGTAAGTGTCCCTTTGCTTGCATCACAGTCTTGCCTCGTCTTTCCTGCGGTGCTGAGGGCAGCTGCCTCGTGCCTCTTATGTTGTGCTCAGTCCTCTTGGCACCGTTCAGCCGAATCTGGGGCCAGGGGCAGAAGCCCTTCCCGCTCTGTTTCCTTTCTTACTTTATGCCATCTGCCTGTCTTCCAGGGCTTCTGTTATGTGGACATTAGGCTACTTGATATCGTCCCACAAGACACTGGACCTCTGTTCATTTTTGCTCAAACTGTTTTCCTCTGCAGTTCAATTTGGATAGTTTAATGGGTTTCATCTACTATATACCAGTCCGTTCTTAGCCCCACCCGTTGAACTCTTCCATTCATGAAACATGGGGCTCAGCTGTTTGCTTCCTGTTCTTTATTATAATCCCCTGTCTCCTTCTTCATTATATTTTTGTTGATTTTAAATCTTTGTTCATACAAAGTAAATAACAGCTGTTTTCAAGCATGCTTTTGCTAATTTCAATGTATCTGTTGATACCATTGATGATTTTTCTCCTGGTTATTGGTCAGATTTTCAGTCTACACATGCTAAGTTTTCTGTTTCATTTTGTTTTGATTTCCCCACTAAGGTTGGGCAGGGCCCCTGACTCTATGCTTTTTATAACATCCAGTTCTCCAATTCTCTGTTCCATCAGCAACACTGTGGAAACCATTCCCTGCCTGCTTGTGTCGTCCTGATTTGTGCAAGGACGACTGTAATTTGGATGGTGATTAAGGGGCCTCAAGCAGATTTCTGCAGTGCGTTCTGTGAACGGCTGCTGTTTCGGGGTACCCTGCCTGAAATCTCAGCTATGTCAGCAACTCAGAACTCCAAGTTGTTGTTGTTTTGTTTTGTTTTGTTTGGTTTGGTTTGGTTGTTGCTATTGTAGGTTTTTTTTTAAGTTTATTTATTTATTTTCAGAGAGAGAGAGAGAGAGAGGGAGACAGACAGACAGACCGAGCATGTGTGTGAGTAAGGAGAGGGGCAGAGAGAAAGAGAGAAACCCAAGCAGGCTCCACACTGTGAGTACAGAGCCCAACACAGGGCTCGAATTCACAAACTGTGAGATCATTACCTGCACCAAAACCAACAGTCGCCCCAGAACTTCAGCTTTTTATTCTTGAGCCCAGCAAGATCAGTGTGCTGTCTGGGGCCATTTCCTTTAGATGAAGTCAACAAGAACCTACAGTCAGGAAGTTTGCATTATCCTGGGGCTCCCCTGGGGACTTTCCCTTGTCTGAATGACTTGTCCTGCAAGGCTGCTGTCCAGTGTCTGAAAACACCCCACCCAGTTTCACACTTCTCTGTGGCCGAAACCCTAGTCCATTATCGGTTACTCTGCTATGGACAGAAGCAGAAAACTCTGATTTTTTTTTTTTTTTTTTTAATGAAGACAGTACTCAGTCAATCTCTACACTTTAAATGAAAGGGGGAGAATAATGTTTGTTTACTCACATAAATATAGAACTTTTAGATTTGTTTTGCATATTGTATGGTTAGCTTTTACACCAGTGGAAATGATAATTTTGGACACAAATGATATATAACAATACCACAAATACTCAGAAGATTTGCAATGAATGTAAATTATTAGGAAAATAAAATGCTATACTAAATTTTTTTCTGATTACTTGAAAGAATATAAGTAAAAAAAAATCTTTATAAACTTTACAGTTCTTGATATTTCTTCCTGAAATTGCTGCTGTACAGCAGTGAGTTCATATAAGTGTATTATTTACCTGAGAACCAAAGGCTAATATCTCACATTCATATAAACCTGAACACAATCTCCATGCTTTCTGGTTGGAAGCGACTATATTCCTATGAAAAGGGCAATGTGGATGTTTGACCCCTTCTGCATTAGGAAAAACAAAGATAAATTAGTGTTCCTTATTTGAGGTTTTGGTTTAAAAATGGCCACAAAGATTTTAAATTAGCTCTTTCTGTGCTACAATTTTGTCTCCCATACACAGCTTCTATGTGATACATGGTTATGGTCATAAATTATGTATTACTCTCCTTTTTCCCCCCACCTTTAACATCTAACGCTTCAAGTTTAATACTAAATTATTTATTTTTTAGCCGTCATTATCACTAGCAATCTTGGATTTATTGTTCAGAAAATAGTTTTTTCACAAGAGTTACCTACCTTCCGCTTTTTTCAAGGAAAGAATTGAAAATTTTCTTCGTTCCTTTGCCGGATCACCATGCTATTGTGGTTGTTACCTGAGTTTTACAAACAGTTATTCTGTCGTAGTAATCCTTCGTCATAGGGTTCCGGCAGCAGCTTCAAAATTTATATTAAATGCTTATTATTTTGACATCCCAGCTGTCATTAAAATGGGAGATTGCTGTTTTGAGTTTACAGAGGCCATTTGTGTGGAGAGAACGGTGCATATTTTACTGAGTTTACTGTGCAAACTAGAAGGGAGGCTATTCTAAGCTGTCAACATTAATTGTACACTTTTTGGATGAACAGTAGATGTGTGTTGGTCAAGTCACAATTGTGATGTAACACAGAGTGATGAGCAAATGTCAAGAAAGGGACCTTCCCGATGACATAATTACACCCAGACAGTCTAAGTTTCCTCTGAATCATAAAGAAGCTTGTTTTCAAGTATCCATCAAATATTCATTGTTTGTCTGTTTTGTCACATTTCCTAGACATGCTTTTTCCTCTATTTCTATAATAAAACATCCTATTAAGAGTATTTTGAACTACAGACCAAAATGGGTATGTTTTTCGCATTGCGGTAAGTTGTCAGAAATCGCTGAAGTCGTTGGGGGGTAAACTCACGGCACGGTGTGTAGCCAGAGAACACTTCATTTGATTATTGGAGGACCAGGAAAAGTGAAGGACTGAAACAGTTGAGACATAAAAAAAATGTTAATGCGAAAAATATGTTAGGGATAAAGCCTTAAAGATAGAGTACATAAAGAATATTACCATCTTACAAATATCGATGTTTTGCTAGCATAATGATTTTACTTATTCAACAATCGTGTATTGAACATTCAAAGCTTTATAGAAGGCATATGGCAGTATCTAGAAGACATGGGAAGTTGCTCAGGTCACGAATGATTAGGAAGGGGACAGAATTAGGGAAGATGATGTTAATGCATCCAGTAGAACGTAGTAAATGCATAAGAGTGATGGAGAATCCATGGGGATTTCAGAAGAGAGATCGCTTTAAAGAAAAACAATTTCAGGAGAAAATAAATCCCTTGAGCTGGATCTTTGAGGACATTAGGGGTTTCTTCGTGGCGTGGTGAAATGGAGATGATGAGAGGGAAGCAAACTGTCAGCAGTCACAGAGGCCAGTAACTGTGGAGTGGGCCTTTCAAACACTGAAAATAGTCTGGACTGACCGTCATTCACTGTTTGAAGATGATGATGCCACGTAAGTTTAGGGGGGGAAACTCAGCTCCCTAGTGTGGAGGGGTAGAGTGCAAACACCTGGAAATGTTGCACAGAGCGTCACAGTTGGGCATCGCCAGTGCGGGAGCGGCCTTGCCCGGGCGCTCCCCGCGGGCCTCTGGTTCGGCTGCAGGAGCACTTCCATCCAGGGGGCTCCAGTGCCTGGACCGCACTCTGGCATTCCAGAATGCAAATGAGATTCTGAAACATGGCGATTACATCTTGATTAAAAAGGAGAGTGAAAAGAGTAGAAGTGCAGAAACAGGAAACACCCAGTTGAAGACAAGAGATGAAAGGAAGAGCTGGGATGACCTTGGATAGCTCTTCCATGGCGCGATGAGGTTGCACCTGGAAAGGAAGTGGAAAGCTGGGGGGGCGACCGGTGAGGGCGGAAGAGAAATTGGGTTTGGGAAGCTTGCATGGGAGGTTCTGGCAGCGTGCTGGGTGAGGCTGTCCGTGGGGCACTCGCAAAGCACTTCTGAACCTCCGGCAGGACAGGAGGAGGGCGATGAGCTTTTGGAGTAAAATTGTGTGGAGACCTTGGTTTGGGCTGCTGCGCGGGGGCCGGGGGCTGGCCCTGGAACCCGTCCCTAGAGATGCTGAAGCCCGAGGCCCCTGAGGTGCATTTCAGGGACAGGACTGCCCATCTGAGAAGGCAGGAGCGTGTGCAGAGGGCTGGCAATGAGACACGAGTGGGTCCCCCACCAAAACACAAAGTCAGGTATCCCTAATGAAAACAAAGCATATACTTTTAGGGAGTAAAATATACGGACAAGATGTAATAGTGAAGTGAGTGTTGAGGAATCTGGAAGAATAGGTCTCGGAAATTGAAGAGAGGTCTGTAACACTGTCCAGCCGGCGTTCTTTAAAGGAGAGACTCTCTCTACCGGACATGATTATCCTCTGCCGTTTGAAAGCTTTCTTCCCAGTGGGTCCGGTGACGTCTCAGGGCCCCAGGAAAGTCTGGAATGCCCAACTGTCTTGGCAGCAGCTGGACCTATAACCTAACACCTCTTACTCTTGTTTTGAAGAGACAAAATGTGGCCTAACGGAGGATTATCTTGTGTTTTGAGGATTAGAACCACTTTGGTTAAAATCTCATTTTCTAACACATTAGCTCCAAGGAGTTCTTTCTGCTGATCAGTTTTTAGCTGCAAAAGTCAGACTCCAAGTTTTGCTGAATCTTGTCCCCAGTGGTTAAAATCTAGACGAATGCTTCAACTTTGCACAATTCCGTTGTAAAGTGGAAACTTGTTTTCTGTGTGTTAAATCTTCCTACTATGAGTTAACAAGCATGGATTTATTCCCAGAGTGGAGCCCCATCTGAAATATTTATACACTTGAGTTCTCCACACTGGAGATGAGAAGCACATGATCCCTGAGTGAGGTTCTTTCTGAAACACCAATTTGGGAGGAAGGGGGCGGTGGGGGTTGTTGGTTTTTCCCTTCCTCCTCTCGTCAGTCATTCGGACTGTATCAGGAAGTTAATGAAAATGGTTAAGGAATGCAGGCTTTATAATGTACTGAGTACCGTTCACTCCTGTCGCTAATAAGACATGACCTGGAAATCATTTAAATGATGATAAGCCTATGCCTGCCTTCCACAGGCCACACCAGCCATCTGTGAAAATACACCTCACACTCATTCAAAGGGAGAAATAAAAAAAAGTCAAGCAGAGCCAAATTTCACCCATTTTCGTGGGAAAAATAAAAATAATTAAGCAAAAATAAAAAGCAGTTTTGTGGCACAGTGACTCCAACAGAAAAGAAAATGAGCGATTGAATATTTTCATTATTTAATTAAATATAGAGATGTTACATTAACAAGAAGACTTAAGCCTAAATGATGTCCTTCTTTGTAGTAAAGTAAGATGTTGTAAAAGAAATTTGTCTTTTACAAAACGAGTTTCATAAATACTCAATTTCAGTTGTGATCTAAAGAGGTATTAATAACAAAATTTATTTTTTCTCTACATCTCTACATGTTTGTAGGACAGTTCTAACTAACTTAAGTGTTTAATTAGGAGAAACTGACTTCTGGAAATATTTAGTGATTTCATTAGAAAAATACACATTTTCATATAGTATATAAAACTAAGAAATAATTTTAATGCTGTGGAGAACTTAGAATCAATCCTGCTTTTCTGTGAGTTAGTCAGCTATGATGTGAGTAAATAATATTTAACTTAAAATTGATTAAAACAGTGTAAAGTATCAGCCACATATTATAGAGCAACACATTATCTAGAACTTAGGTTTTTTTTTTTTCTTTTTCCTTTTCCAAATCTTTCCATTAGGTAAAATGCACATTGTCATGGCAACGGGATGGTAAATTTAGCCTGAATAATTTTTTAATACAGCAGGATAAAACTTTACTAGCATCCATGTTCTTTAAACCTTATCTGAAACCATAAAAATCCTAGAAGAGGACAAAGGCAGTAATTTCTATGACATCAGTCATAGGAACATTTTTGTAGACAGGTCTACTGAGGCAAGGGAAACAAAAGCAAAAATAAACTGTTGGGACCAAGTCACAATAAAACCTTCTGCATAACAAAGGAAGCAACAAACAAAACTAAAAGAGAACTTACTGAATGGGAGAAGATATTTGCAGATGACATATCTGATAAAGAATTAATATCCAAAATATATAAAGAACTCATAAAACTCAACACCAAAAAAAAACCCCAAATAATATAATTAAAAATGGGCAGAAGACATTTCTTCAAAGGAGACATCCAGATGGCCAACAGACATGTTGAAAAATGCTCAACATCCCTCAGCATCAGGGAAATGCAAGTCAAAACTGCAAGGAGATATCAGCTCACACCTGCCAGAATGGCTAAAATCAAAAACACAAGAAACAAGTGGTAACAAGGATGCAGAGAAAAAGGAACCCTCTTGCACTGTTGGTGGGAACACAAACTGATACAGCCACTTGGAAAACAGTATGGAGGTTCCTCAAAAAGTTAAAAATAGAACTACCCTATGATCCAGCAATCCCACAACTTGGCATTTACCCAAAGAATATGAAAATGCAAATTTGAAAAAATGCATGCACCCCTCTATTTATTGCAGCTTTATTTAGAATAGCCAAAATAAGGAAGTGATAGAAGCATCCATCAACTGATGAATGGATACAGAAAACATGGTAAATATAGACATGGAATATTACTCAGCCATGAAAAAGAATGAGGTCTTTCCATTTGCATCAACATAGATGGAGCTGAAGAGTATTATGCTAAGCAAAGTAAGTCAGAGAAAGACAAATGCCACATGACTTCACTCATATGTTGAATTTACAAAATAAAACAAATGAGCAAAGAGGACAAAAGAGAGAGAAAGAAAGAGACAAACCAAGAGATAGACTCTTAACTATAGAGAACACACTGATGGCCCCCAGAGGGGAGGTGCAGAGGGGGAATAGGTTATGGGGATTAAGGAGGGGACTAGTGATGAGCACTTGGTATTGTATGGAAGGGATGAATTGCTATATCGTACACGTGAAACTAATATTACACTGTATGTTAACTAGACTAGAATTAAGACTAAAAAAAGCATAGCATTTTTTTCCTATCCCTGGATCTTCAAAACATTGTATACTTTAGTTGATTTCTAAATAAGGTTCTTAAAATTTGTTTACTTCTCTGACATTCAGATATATACTTTATGTGTTTAAGTCACTTATAACATGTAGTTTTAAAATTTATTCATTTGTTTTGAGGGTGAGGGTGGGGGGGTAGAAAAAGCATGAGCAGTGGAGGGGCAGAGAGAGGATCTTAATCAGGCTCCCTGCTGTCAGTGTAGAGCCCGACATGGAGCTCAGTCTCACGAACCTTGAGATCATGACGTGAGCCAAAATCAAGAGTTGGACACTTAACCGACTGAGCCACCCAGGTGCCCCTTAAGTCAATTATATACTTGGATTTATCAAAATATATAAGTAAGGCCTGTGTTTGAAAAAAAATTAAACATTTGCAGCAGCATGAACTTTTTTCTACATTTTGTTTTGCAAAGGCATTCCTAAAATGTTGGAGTATAATATACGTATAGTGTGAAAATCCAAAGTTTTACAGACAATACTTACAGTAGAGTATTGATGCATTCAACCTGAAAAGTTGGTAGTCAGCCAATTATAACATTTGCACAATGAGATAATGGAGAAATGAAAATCTGTACTGCAAACAACTTTCTCTTTAAGCGTTTACTGGGAAGCCTCTAAATTTGGGAAGTAACATTTTAGTATATCAGAATAAAACAAGCTACCTGGAAAACAATATTATAAAATGTATACTCCTTCGGAGAAGTAATGTTTTTACATAAATGAGCAAATGTTACATAATGGACACTGATATTATTAAAGAAATTCTTCACTATTTCTCAGTTAAGCTCAATTTTCTTTAATGTGATTACAATGAGACTAAAAACTTGGTCTGAATACACTGGCTCAGTTAATGTTCACCAACACTATGTGGGGTTAGCAATTTGCCCAAAGCCATGTACCCGGAGCCTACAATAACAGGGTTCTGACCTGATCTTTCTGCCCACTGAACGGCACTCTTAACTTCTCCTCATACGGCTTTTGTTGTGACAGATGAGTTCATAATTATGCCGAAAATATTATACTTCATCTCCAGCTATGCTGAAGGGAATATTTTCTTTGAACTTGAATAAAAAAAATTAGAATAAAATTAAAGCTCTCCCTTAAATAACTAAAGTTTTCTTCTATAATTGCTTACCTGGGAAGCATGGAAATTTTATCTTGAAACAAAATTAGTGTCCTTGTGCCTTTAGGAGAAGCACTCTAATTGTAGAGGGTCCCCTTAGATTCCCCCAGTTAAGTCAGAAACATGGAGAAAAATTGGAGAATCTAGAGAGATATGACAGAAAACTAAAATTTACCTATATTTCACCATGAAGCAGATAATTTTTCTGAAGATATTTCCTTCTCCTTAAAAAGAATGTAATGAGCATGTGAATGCGTGTTTTCATGAGTTGGCTTAATATTGACAAAATAGACATTAAAAAAATAACATTACATCACAACAATTTCCCCATCCCATCATATATTCATTTAAAACATGGTTTTAATTAATCCAAGGTAAACTTACTGTTTTATTGAGAACATCTTGGAAAGTAACAGTTTCCATACAAGAAAACCTCATGGCACTTTTTGTTAATTATTATTTTGTTCTATTTTCAGTCGAGTACATAAATTATTTTTCTGGTATTTAATTTTTTTCTGGAATATTCTAGAAGACGAAGTGTTTGCATTGATCCCTAAAATAAACCGCACAGAGGAAAATTAGCGAATCATGCCGAACATCAAAAGTTCCTCCCAGGGGCGCCCGGGTGGCTCAGTCGGTTGAGAGTCGGACTTCAGCTCAGGTCATGATCTCGCGGTCCATGAGTTCAAGTCCCGCATTGGGCTCTGTGCTGTCAGTTCAGAGCCTGGAGCCTGCTTCGGATTCTGTGTCTCCCTCTCTCTCTGCCCCTCCCCCGCTCATGCTCTGTCTCTCTCTCTGTCAAAAATAAAAACATTAAAAAAAAAAAAGTTCCTCCCAAATGTTAGGAATATTCATAATAATATTAGCTGCTCTTCAAATTTCCCTGGAGGTATGGACTCATTACTACTGCATACTGCAGAGAGCTGCAACACTTTAAATACTCCCGTTAAGCTTGAAGAGAAGTTGACAGAGTAATCACAGCCCAGATACCAGTAGCTGTCATACACTTCCTGTTAAGTGACAAAGTTTACTTCAAATCTCCATGACAGATGAAAACTTCTCTCTGCTTCTAGAGGGAAATAAGAATGTGAGATACCCTTTACATCCTTCATGTACTGATGTATCTCATTATAGATTTAGGAAGAAAGTATGAGAATGTGTGAATCAACTTCCTTTTCTCTTTTTTTAAATGACTGTGTCTTCAAAATCCTATATGAGGTGACTGGACCCTGTCCTAGGTCCCTTTGAGAGTGAGTAAGTAGTGAGTTCAACTTGGAGGTTAAGTCTTAGAAAGTCTCCTTAGTTATACACCCCAAGTCATAGTCCCTAATTATATTAATTAGAAATAAAAAAAATATCAAATCATAACTCAAGAAGAGAAAGAAGAGTGTTTTAATCTCTTCAGATTTCAACCTACATAAACAGTAGAATGAGAGTTCATATGTTATAGAAACAAACATTATCAGAAGTTTTCTAAGCTAATTCTGTTTTCTAATTCAATACTGGATTAACTTAAACTGGAAACCATTTGGTACGGATGCCTTATATTGCAATGCTTCAGTTGAGGGAAAGGATACTGGGAATGGTCAACTGATCACTGGAGTGTTTCTGTGTGTATGTGTAGGATTGTGTGCAATCTGACTGGAGAAAGTAGCAAATTGTACCAAATAAGATGAATCTCAAAAAAAAAAAATAATAATAACTGTTTGCTTTATAAGAAGAACTTGAATTGGGTGTGGTGCCTTGAACTTCAGGAAAATACACCAATGCTGTGTTCTGAAAACTTTCCAAGAGAAAGAGATGATGGCAGCCACAGATTCAGGAATGGGATTTGGGAATAGCTGGTATTTGTCACTTAGGAAGTATAAGGTTATCTTTTCCTTGTTATGTTTAAGTTCTACTTTTTCAAACCCAAGGCCAGTACCTGCCACAAGAGTGGGAAGTCAGAAATTCAAGCAAAACAGCTGCAGTAGATTGAAATATATAAATATTGAAAGAAAAAAAAAACACAACAACCCAGAATTCTGTATCCAGTGAAATTAACCTACGAAAGTGAAGAGGAAATAAACTTTCTCAGACAAACAAAAATTTCAGGAATTTGTTGCCTTCAGGACTAACGTGAAAGAGTGCTAAAAGAAATTTTTCAGGGAGAAGTAAAATAATATGGGGGAGACGGTTATCTACATAAAGGAAGAGCATTTTTCTAGGGATAAATGAAAGCAGTAAAGTACTTTATTTTTCTTATTCTTAATTTAACAGAATATGCTTAACAGAATATGTTTGATTATTAATAGCAACAATGTGTTGGGTGAATACAACTTACAGATACAATAAATGAATGACATAAATGAGGACGGGAGAGAGGAATTGGGAATAAATTCAAGTTACTTGAAATACCCATGAAATGGTGGAGTGCTGTTGAAAGTGGAACAAGGTCAGTGGTAAATATATTTTGCAAACTTAGGGGCAACCCCTAAAAAATTAGCAGAAATATAAGTAAATGCTAATAGAAGGAAGAAATTGAGGTTCCATTAAATGCCCAATTAAAATGATAAAAGGCATAAAAAGTGAATAGGAAAAAAAAGCAAATAATGAGAACAACAAATAGGAAAGTTATAAATATGGTCAATATCATTCCATATAAATAATCAAATGAAATACAAATGGACTAAACATACCAACTTGAAGTCAGAGACTGTCAGAGTGAATAAAAAAAAAAAACCCACAAGACACAATTACTAGTTGTCTACAAGAAGCCCACTTTAAATATAAAGATACAAAGAGGATAAAAGTAGAGGGATGAAGAAGAAGGCTATACCATGCTAGCACCAATCAGAAGAAATGAGGAGTAGCTATATTAACCTCTGACATAGCAGACTTCAGAGTGAGGGAAGTTCTCAGGGATGAAGACAGTTATTACATGATAAAGTGATTAATACATCATGAACACTTAACAATTCTTAATGTGTATGCCCCTGAAAGGTATGAGATTGGATAAAGGAAACCTCTTTACAAATGGAGCTGGGGGCGGTCAGCAGGGGAGCTCTCCCACAGACCACTTGTCCTCAGTTACGTTCGCAGCAAGAGGAAGAAGGAAGGTTTGGTCCTTGCCCAGCAACAAGCTAGGCAATGGGAAAAGCCACCATGGACTCTTGCTTCCCTCCAGTGGACTTCCATCCAGGCCAGGTTCCCTGCTCCCCACTTTCTTCTTTTCTCTAGAAAGTAAGGATCCCCTCCTTTGATTCGCTGACTGTCTATGGCTTTACTATAACTTGTGTGTCCTAAATTGCAGTTCCTCTGCTATCCATGAATAAATCCATTTTCTGGTAAAATAATGGGCTGTTTTACTTTTAAGGTTGACACAGTAGAGTATCAAAGTACATGAAACAAAAACTGACAGAACTGCAAAAGGTAATAGACAAATACATTATTATATTTCGAAACCTTAACACTCCTCTATCAGAAATGAACAGATCCAGTGGGCAGAAATTAAATAAGAAATGGTACTACAGTATATTTTATTTTTTAAAATGTTTATTTATTTAATAGAGAGAGAGAGAGAGAGGGAGAGAGAGAGAGTACAAGCAGGGGAGGGGCAGAAAGAGAGGGAGAGGGAGAGAGAGACAATCTGCTAACAGCATGGAGCCTGACACAGGGCTTGATCTTATGAACTGTGAGATCATGACCTGAGCCGAAATCAAGAGTTAGATCATTAACCTACTGAACCACCCATTTACCCCTACAATATATTTTAGAAAATAGAAGCACAGGGAACACTGTCTAATTTATTCATAATGACAAGTGTGCAAGGCTGGTTCAACATTCAAAAACAAATTAAAGTAGTCCATCACATCAAAAAGATAAACATCTGATCATATCAGTAAATGCAGGATAAGCATTTGACAAAATCCAAGACCTCTTAATGATAAAAGTTCTCAACAAAGTTGAGAAAAAAAGATAATGTCCTTAACATGGTAGAAACATTTACAAAAATCTACAGCAAACATTATTAACTGTGAGAAACTAGAAACTTTTTCCTGTAATCAAGAACAAGGCAAGGGCATTCCCTCTTACCACTCCTATTCAATATGGTACTGGAAGTCCTAGCTAATGCAGTAAGACAAGAAAAAGTAAATAAACATTATATAGATCAGGAAAGAAGGAATAAGATTGTCTTTGTTTTCAGATGAGATGATCATCTGTGAAGAAAATTGCAAAGAAGAAAAAATTCTTGGAATTAATAACTAATTATATTAAGTTTGTAAGATATAGGTTTAATATATAAAAGTAAGTTGCCTCCTATATACCAGGAGTGAACAGATGGAATTTGAAATCAAAAGCACAATACCATTTACATTAATGCCCCCCAACATGAACCAATAAGGTATAAATCTTACAAAATATGTGCAATAGCTGTATGAGGAAAATTATAATACTCTAATGGACAAAAACAAAGAAGAATTAAATAAATGGAGGCATATTTTATGCTCATGTTCATGGAGACTCAATATTATTATTTTTTTAAATTTTTTTAACGTTTATTTATTTTTGAGACAGAGAGAGACACAGCATGAACGGGGGAGGGGCAGAGAGAGAGGGAGACACAGAATCCGAAGCAGGCTCCAGGCTCTGAGCCATCAGCCCAGAGCCCGACGCGGGGCTCGAACTCGCGGACCGCGAGATCGTGACCTGAGCTGAAGTCGGACGCTTAACTGACTGAGCCACCCAGGCGCCCCGAGACTCAATATTATTAAGATGTCAGTTCTGAACTTGATCAGTTCAGTGCAATTTCACTCAAAATCCTAGCAAGTTGCTTTGTGGATAGTTACATATTGATTCTAAATTTTATGTGTAAAGGTAAAAGATCCAAAATAGCCAACACGGTATTGAAGAACAGTGTTGGAGTTCTGACACTACTCAACTTTAAGACTTATCATACAGGTGTGCAATAAAGACAGCATGGTATTGGAGAAAGAGTAGACATACAGATCATTGGAACAGAACAGACAGCCAGAAACAGACCACACACAAATATAGTATGCTTACCTTTGACAAAGGAACAAAGACAACTCAGTGGAGACAGAGTGGTCCTTTCCAAAAAATGGCGCTAGAACAGCAAGACGTGCACATGCAAAAAAAAAAAAAGAATCCAGACACACATCTTGCTTCTTGCACAGAGCTTAAGTCATAATGGATTATAGACCTAAATGTAAAATGCAAAACTGTGAAACTCCGAGAAGATAACATAGGAGAAAATCTAGGTGACCTTAGTTTGGCAATGAGTTTTAGATACAACACCAGAGGCGTGATCCATGAAAGAGAAGTTGGTATGTTGGACTTCATTAAAATTAAAACTCCTGCTCTGTTCAGATAATGAAAAGACTAGCCACATACTGGGACAGTATTTTTGCAAAACACATTTCTAATAAAGGACTTTTATCAAATCGATACAAATAACACTTAAAATTCAACAATAGGAAGACAAAAGATCCAATTAAATAGTGGGTAAAATATCTGAACAGATACCTCTCCAAAGGAGACACCCTGATGGCAAGTAGACGTATGAAAAGATGCTCAACATCATATGTCATTGGGAAATTGCAGATCACAGTGAGATACCACTACATACTTAACAGAATGGCTAAAATGCAGAACACTGACAATACCAAATGCTCCTGAATATGTGGGACAAGGAAACTCATTCACTGCTGGTTGGAATGCAAAGTGAAGCAGCTGCTTTGGAAGACAATTTTACATTTTCTTACATAAGTAAACATACTCTTCCATTATGTCCCAGCAATTGTGTTATGCAAATAAGTGGAAAACTTATGTACATATAAAGACCTGCAGACAAATGTTTACAGAAGTTTTATTCATAATTGTCAAAAGTTGGACTTAACCATGATGCCCTTCAATAGGGAAATAGGTAACCAAAGTGTGGTAGGTCTATAAAATAGAGTATTATTCAATGATAAAAAGAAATGAGCTCACTAAAGGACATGGGAAGAATTGTAAATACATAGTGTTGAGTCCAGGAAGCTAGTTGGGAAAGCCTACATACTGTCTGGTTCCAAATACATATATTGTGGAACAAAGCATAGAAAATAAAAAGTCATTGGTTACCAGGGAGTCCCCGTTGGAGGGAGTGGGGATGTTAAGCTGGAAACAGAATGAGTAGCTGGAGAAGAGGTGATATTCAGAGCAGAGAAACTATTCTGTATGATACTGTAATCTTGGCTATAGGACATACAAATTTGTCATAACCCTTAGACGAAGAGTGAACCCCAATGAGGTGAGGACTGTAGTTGACAATAATATATCAATATTGACTCGTCAACTGTAATAAATGAGTCACACAATGCAGGAGGTTAGTAATAGGCGACACTTTAGAGGGATGGATAGGGAGGAGTATCTGGGAATTCAGCTTCCTGCTCACTTGTTCTCCAAAGAGAATACTGTTGTAAAGATAAAGTCTATGAACTTTGAAAATCATGGCAATAATTAAAACAAAACCTATTACTTCTGAGGTGAAGAGATAGTAATATATTTAGGCAAGGCATCTCTAGGCCTTCAAAATCATTTTTATGTACTATTCCTTAGTAGATTGTGGGTAACTGGGCATTTTGTCCTCAGTGTCTCATACCTACAAAACTTGTTTCATGTACAAAAGTTTAAAAGTTAACTTAGAATAGTGCTGAGTTAATTGGTTTTATAGGTTCCTTAAGGTTGTTTCCTGATATCCCTTGAGTTGATTTTCAGTCTTACACTTTAGGAAACTCACTTTCTTTCTAAAGTGATAAGAGGAGGCCTTTTTACTTGATATGTTTGTTAATTCAAAAATACTAAACTGATAGAATTTGAATGTGTATAATACAATTTGATGTATTGAGGTTGTTTTGTTTTAATACCTGAGACAGAATTTCTCTCTTCTACATAGACACTGTTACGTGTGGTGTTTTTAAAATTTACATCGGCATTTTTTGTGTGCTACTGAGCTCTAAAAATATACCATATTAATTTCATTTATTGTTCAAAATCGTGTAGTAGTCAGAAGCACATTAATATCCATCAAGAAACCAGTGATCACCAAAATGCCATATGAAAATAATATGTAGCATAAATTCTCCTTACCCTACGTGGAAATTAATGAGATGGTAGATGTCCAAAGAGTATATAGTACATTTGAATAAACTAACCTAAAATATACTGAATTTTGTGTGAACAGGACCAGTATGGCTTTCAAGATTTTGCCTTGCTGGGTCACATATTTATTTAGTTAAGGCACCTTTGCCAAAACAAGCTTTAGAGTTCTCTTTTGTAGCTTTGCCTTCACGTTTTATAACACATTTGTTTGAGCCTACTTAATCTTGTCAAATATGTATCTCGTCAAATATGTATGGTGTCTATGAGTAAATACAGTGGGTGGATGACTGACTTGGATAATCACATTTTTATTAAGAAATGTTGATTATAAAATTATGTAATGCACGTGTGTGTTTGTGTTTGTGTGTGTGTGTGTGTGTGTGTGTGTGTGTGTTGTGTATTCTCATATATTAGTTCTAAAGTTAGAATACAAAGAGGGATTCTCAATGTTTGGGGAGAATAAAAGCATCATCAAAACAACACGTAACACCTATGTTATTGCAGAGGAAAGAAAGGTTCATTAATATGCAAGGGATTTCATAAATTGGTTAAATAAATAAAACATTTTAAATCTATATTTTAACCTCCATTTTTCTTTGTAGAGACATTTTTCATCCTGGAATTCAAAAAAATATGGCAATTGAATTTTCAGTGCCTTAAGGTCTGAAGCCATCAACTCTTTTTACTCAGAATATATTACAAATCTTGGCAACTTTAGACCTGCTAGGAATACAGGTTTAAGACAGTAACATAAAAGGCTTGTCTTATTTTTTTTCCTCCAGTATAATAAAGATATTTTTCTGAGAATTCTCTCAGACACAGACACAATGCCATTCCTAATTATCATAAACTTAGTTGTTATTTTGAATTGTTTAAATAAGTTCCTACCATGTACCATATACTGAGAACCTTACATATATTATATCTAATATTCACAGTCAACCATTATGTAGTTGTGTGCCTCTTTTTTTAAGATTGTTTATTTATTTGAGACAGAGACAGCATGAGTGGGGGAGGGGCAGAGAGAGGGAGAGAGAGAATCCCAAGCAGGGTCCACGCCATCAGGGCAGAGCCTGATGTGGGGCTTGACCCCAAGAACCATGAGATCATGACCTGAGCTGAAACCAAGAGTTAGACACTTAACTGACTGAGCCACCCAGGTGCCCCAGTCATGTTCTTTTTATTGGCAACTTTCAGATGAATAACGAAGTATCAGAGAATGAAAATAATTGTCCTAATGTCACCAAAATGTTACAAATTAACCACACATTAGACAAACATTCCTCCTGTATCTATTTTCATTATTATAAAGCCATACAAGATCATTTTGATATATGATTTAATTTGAATATTTGAATATATTATATGCAAGTCATTGTTTTCTGAGTTGTAAGAATCTGCGCAGGATGAAAAGATTATTGTCATTCTGAAAAAAAACTCTTTAGTAGGGTAATTTCATTTTTTTCTTTACTTTTATTTTGAAATGAAACACATTTGGCAAATTAGTCATCTTTATATTTTAAAATGAGTTTATACATGTAATCTTTTTGCTTTAGAAAGGCTTTTTCTTTCAGCAAATATTTAGTGTTATGATTTTACTAAAAATAACAGGGCTCTAATAGAAAATCTAATAGAAAATGGTATGGGGATAGCAGCTTAGGGACAATTGGGAACTTTCTACTTGCAGATTCCTCTGAACCAACTGAGCCCACGAAGGTGGCACATCACCCCTGTTGGAAGATAGTTTCTTCCTTCCTTATTTGGAGATCATGAAGGTACCCAACAAAGCAAAGATTTTCTGCCCAAGATTCACCCTCAAGTCCCTTGTGGGCAACTAGATCAGTAATGAAACTCAAACCTAACATGGCCTGACTGAACAGAAGCTGGGATTTCAGAGGAGGAGCAATATGAACAAAATGTTTCAGGATCTGGTTAATAGGTATTTTCAGGAGCTGTGACTGGACCTTGAGGGTGTTTGACAGAGCAGGGAGAACATAAGGAGGGGTTTTGATACGGGAGAGCCCTCTAATGATGCACCATTTAACACCCTGACGATAATCCCAGTAGATGATGCTACCATGCTGTTAGGGTTTCTCTTTTAAGCTTGGAGAAAGTGGTGACTCATTTTAATGAAATAGAAATTCCAACACTATGTAAAAGTGAAGCAAAGAATCATAGGGTTAGAGACTTGGGGACTATAAAGTAAATATACAACATCAAGGTATCAACTCCACTGGCCAACAACATTCTGTGCGGAGTCTGGAGGATAGTCCCTCCATTTGCCAGAGTGATAGGAATGTGCTGGTGATGGGGGAGGCTGGGGAGATCACTGTCTTTGAGCGGCAGCTCCCCATTGTAGACAGGGCTTGTAGTGGGTGGTGCTGTGAAGGACTCGGTTCCCTGAGAGGTCATGTGATGGCACTTAAAAAGCCAGGCAGGCACGATAGATGCAATTGAAAAGCAACATCAGAGTGGCACTTGAAGGGGCCCATTTTCAGAGAGTCATGGAGACGACTGATTGCATTGTTTTTAGAGGGAAGATACATAGACAGTCAACAAAAGTATCGTTTAACCTCTATACTGAAGCAAATTATCAGTGGATTTTCAGGAGACCAAGTAAAATCGCCCCCCATGAAGTCACTGTACGTGGTCAGTTACCGAACCTGAGTCATTTCGTAGACCACGAAAGCATACTGAAAGAGAGCCCATATTCCTATTTGGAAGGTCATGAGAATTCATGGCAAGTATATTTACAAGTGTATTTAGTAGATATTTTCTATTCCTCCCACAAAAGCGTTGCAATAATTTACTTAAGTAACTTACTTGTTTTAAGTTAGGCATAGAACAGAATTTTTTTTTTTTGCAGCAGCAGCAGCTCCAGCCATTGTTACCATTTGGACCCATTAGGACCCAATAGGCCCTCTAATCTCCAATGTTATATGGATAGCATTGGTAGGAAAACATTCCATGTAGGAATTTTGGCTAGGCAAGATGTTGAAAAAAATCACAGTTTCAACCCCTGTGATTCTAAACCAAAGTCATGGAATCAGTGTGAGAGATGACAGGCCCTTCTAAAAGCAGCTCCTTCCCTGATTTACCTTGTAGACCCAGTATCTACTCCCTGGTTTTGTTTGTTTTTTCCCCGTTTCTGTCTGTCTGTCACATTACCATCACGCACTACAACAAAGTCTCCATTTCAACATGGAACAGCTGTTTGTGCAGACACAGGTCTTCTCTGTCTTAATGCCAGGGGGCACCATCTATCTAGCTACCCAATCCCCAAAACAATGAGTTATTCCAGGTTATTAATTTCTCACAACTACCACACGCAGTGTACCACCAAATAATTCTTTCATCCATCACCCCCAGTCATTCTCCACAAAACAGCAAGAGTGATATTTTTAAACTATAAATGAGATCATGTTGCTCCCAAGCTTCACATGGCTTTGAGAATAAGCTTCAGACTCCAGGCCTTTGAGGTCCTGCATGATCAGACCATTTCTCCCACCCTCACTCAGACTCCTGCACACTTCACGAGGGATAGACCACGAGTTTGTTTGAACAGATCGCCATCTTTCCCAACCCAGACTCTTGTACATGCTGGTGTCCCTTCTTCACTGACTAGGGTGGTGCTCGGAACGTTCTTCACCGGCCGCGTTATATAGCCACCCCCAGCACTCTTCATCTCAGTTCTTGTTTATTTAGCACATGGTTTTGAATTTGCTCGTTAGCCTGCGGTCTAGTGGTCTCCACATTGAAATGTGCATTATTTGAGGGCAAAGAAGCTGTCAGCGTTCTTTCCTGTGGAATCCCAGGTGCCTTGCATGGCTTCTAACACACAGAAAGCACCATACCATTAACTGATTTTGGGTGAATTAGTGAACCTAAATGGAGATCTACGCATAGTTTCTCTGTATGCGTATATTTTATATGCAACTCCAAGAACGTGCACCAGGCAAGAATTATTTGGTTGGTTATTATTTCTTCTTCTGAGAACAACAGCCCTTTCCAAAAACTTTGTGCTACTCCAAACAGTTTTGCCCACAATAAAACTTCTTCATTTTTCCATTATTCAATGAAACCCTGGTCATGTATAGGAACCAAACTCAAGCTGGGAAAACTAGAAATTTTACCAAGGCTTGAGAAATTTGAAATCAGTAAAAGTTTAAGGTATAAAGTGGAAACTTGGAAGGTGGTATTTGCCAAATTTATATCATGTAGGGAGAAAATGTGAAGAAATAATAGACTAACAGAAATAGAGAAAAACAAATTAGGTGAACCAGTGACTGAGACCCAAATGCATTTTTGGTCCAGTTTCCTCCCTGACTTTGTGTTGACTTATTCAATTTTTTGGATGTATTTAGTCAATAAATTTCACCCCAACCTAAGTCTTATATTATTTACATCAGGATCCTTGATACATTTAACTGACAGGGTCTAAAATAACGAAAGACACATTTAGATTCTTCATTGACAATACAGCAAATATAGACCACTAATTATATGATTGTTTGAGGATTTCAATAGAACCATACATCCTGCTCACCCTGTGGGAATAGACGTACACAAGGTATGTTATCTACCTGGGGAGCCAATGGCCAAATCTTGCATAATTTTCTGAATGTCAGTATCATCTGACGATACATCTTCCCGGTTGAATCTAATTTGTCCTTCGCAATCAAAATTTCAATACCACTCAAATTTTCTGCATTTCCTCATTATGTTGTCTCTGTTGAATTTTATTAATGGTTTAATTTAGCATTCAAATTTCTTTTCAAATTGGATTTCAACATTCGGTTAATTAAAATAAGAGCCTTTTAAAAGTAGCCTGCAAATGTAGACGCAAGATAAATAAATACCTTTGAGTCCATGACTGTTAATAAATGACAACATATATTTTTGATATCTCTAGTGTAGTCCTCATCAAGATTAGTGTCAGCACGCTGAAGTGCATTATATCAAATGGCACTGTGATGTACAGTAATTTCTACTGCTAATTCTACACTGTTCTTTAGAACCCGTCATTTCTGTTTTCCTGTAATTGTTAAGCGGGACAAGAGTACGACATGCAAACTAGTGCTCTACTAAGTCACGTCACAGTGCACACTTTAGGTATAGTAATAATTCATTTTATATGGTCTTAGTGTATATTATGAGGCTATTTCCCAGAATGACAATTTTGTTGGTATATAAAATAAAATTATGCTTCAGTTTAAATTGCAATGCAACAAGAAATAAAGGATGGAGTCTGATTTGATTATCAACCATATCATTTGCATATGTGTCTAAAGGGAAGCTAGTTATAAACTTGCTTATTTATAATGTGGTTGCCTAACATGTTTGATAACTTAGACATAAAATAGGAAGATATAATATTTCTTTTGGTTTCTTATCTTGTTAAAATGTTAGGAGACATAATTTTAGGAATATAATATTAAACCAAGATAACAAAGTATTTAATAGTCTACTTTTTTACTTGTGTCCTACTTAACTGATGAAAACGGATAGAATTCTACTCTGTCAGAAGGTTAAAGTATTTGAGAATTGCATTGTTTCAGCTCTGATGCATCCAGGATTCAGAATGAATTCTTGTAAGGCTAAGTCACATGTAATTAATATTGTTCTGACACACTTCACTTTGATTCAAACAGGAGTCAGTGTGTGAAAAGGTGTACCAGGAGGATTGGTACTTGGCTCACTTTTGTCGTTTATCTCTTCTGGAGCTCAGCGTTCTCTTCCACAAAATGAGGGTAGCTCAAACAATCTCTACTCCTCCTTTAGCTGCTGCCATGTCATAACACCAACATATATACTATCAGAAGAAGTAAGGAAATTGAGTCTGCTAGAATGTTGTGGATTTGGAGAGCTTTGATGATACATAAAATACAAAAGCTTTTATTATTTAGAATAATAGGAATTAAAAATAAGAAAATACCTTTATCTCTCTCTCATCCAGTCCCTTCACCCCAGTCCTCAGGAAATTGAGCAGAAGCTACCAAAAGGTGCCTGCACAATTGAATATAAAACATTAGCAAGCTGTTTTATTTTTATTTTTTTCGCATCAAATAATTTTTGCCTTCATTCTCTTTCCATATTATCCATAAAATCTAATGGGCTGATGATGAAAAAAATGAGTATTTAAAATATGTATGTTTATTAATAATATTTAACTCCCCATCTGCCCCCCCCACACACACACACTTAATTGTGTGTGCTTATCTCTAATGCATTAACTGACAGGAGGCAGTGGGAGAGTGATAAACATAGGTTGCTTTCATGTCTTGAGGGCTTTTCCCAGCAAAATGTCTAAGGTCCAAAAAGTCTTAAAAGGTGTACAGAGAAGATAAAAGAAGGGGCTATAAGAGCATAACATCCTGAAGGGGAAAAAGTGATCATGAGTCTAAAAAGATACCATCTCTTGATGGGTGAGAGGTAGAAAACAAGGAGAATTGTAAAAGTCCTCCATCCAGAAGTAACATGAGTTCTGGTGCACAGGACCACTGCACGGGGCTGATGAGGATGTGAGGTAGAAATTCTGTACGGCACAGCTGGACATGGGACACCATAGGTGACCCCAAAGAGGACTCCTGTGACGTAAACGTGAGGGAGAAGTAACAGGTTATTTCTCACCTGAATAGCATAACAACTAAAGAAAATTGAATTTCTAATTAGAGGTTTATCCAAAAGAAATTTCTGGGACCTAATAATTTCATTGGTGAGTTTTATGAAATACTTAAAGAAAACTAACATCCATTCGATACAATTTCTTCCAGAAAATAGAAGACGAAGATACATTTCCCAATCATTTTTTGAAGCTGGTATTACTCTGGTATCAAAGCCAGACAAAGACAAAAAAAAAAAAAAAAACACAAATGAAAAATTACAGACCAGTAATCCTCATGATTATACACACAAAAAACCTTAAGATCACATTAGGAAAAATACTTTTGTAACATATGAACATAAATATACCATGGATTGTGACCGTGATGCAAGGTTAGATCAATTATATTGATCTAAAATTGATCAGTGTAATCTACCATATCAAAATACTTAAAGAAGAAAAGCCATATGATTGTACCAACTGAGCATACAATTGTGAAAATTCTTTTAGAAATTATTTAATTATTTATTTTTACTGAGGTATAATTCACCTGACATTATGGAAATTGTGACAACTTTTCATTGTGATTTAAACTCTCAGAAAAAATAGGAATAGTGAGGATCTTTCTCAACTTAGTAAAGATCATCTAAAAAAAACCCTACAGGAGTGCCTGGGTGGCTCTGTCAGTTAAGCATCTGACTTTGGCTCAGGTCATGTTCTCATTGTTCGTGAGTTCGAGCCCTGCATTGGGCTCTGTGCTGACAGCTCAGAGCCTAGAGCCTGCTTCGGATTCATTCTCTCTCTCTCTCTCTCTCTCTCTCAAAAATAAACATTAAAAAAAATACAGTCAACATTATACTTAATGATGAAAGATATAATGCTTGCTCCTAAGATTTGGAGTACGGTAAGGCTATACAGCATCAGTACCTTTATCCAACCTAGCACTAGAGATTGGCAGGAAATAAAAGGTATACACATGAAACAGAAAGAAATAAAACTTTCTATTAGGAGATAACATGATTGTCTCCATAGAAAGTCCCAAGGAATCTACAAAAAATTCCTAGAACTAATAAATGAGTTCAGCAGGGCCAAGAATACAAAATAAACATATAAAAGTCTATTATATTTCTGTATCCCAGCAATTAATATATGGGCACCAAACTTAAAAATATTACATTGGGGCACCTGGGTGGCTCAGTCGGTTAAGCGACTTACTCGATTTTGGCTCAGGTCATGATCTCGTTGTTCATGGGGTCGAGCCCCACATCACGTTCTGTGCTGATGAGCCTGCTTGAGATTGTCCCTCTCCCTCTCTCCCTGTCCCTCCCCTGCTTTCTCTCTCTTCTCTTTCTCTCTCTCAAAATAAATAAACTTAAAAAATATGATTCCATTTACAATCATTAAAATAAACAAAATACTTAGGTTGGAATTTTATAAAATATATGTGGGACCAGTTTGCTGGAAGCTGAAAATCTCTCAGGAAAGAAATCAGAGATTTTAAATGTTAAGAATTTGGAAAGACAAAAGGGTTTATAGATTACAGTTCTCAAATAGTAAGTATCTCAGTTCTCCCTTACTAATACATGTTTAATGCAATTCCTATCTAAATCCCAGTGAGATATGTTGCAGATACAGAAGGAGAAAGGCAAAGGAACTAGAACTAAAACTTTTAAAGGTAAAGCATTTTATGAGAAAGGGTCTAGGATAGCCAAAAACATCCTGAAATAGACAAAATAAGGGTGATCATTCTGCTTGTTGTTAAGACTTCTCACATAGCTACCGTCACCAAGAGCGTGTGGCATTACCAGAGGGACAGACATTGAGTCTCTCACCTTGTACAAAAATTAACTCACAATGAAACAAGAACTTAAATGTGAAATGTAACAATATAAGCCTTTTAGAAAAAAATATAAGATGACGTCTTCGGGTTATAGAGCTCAGCAACCCATGCTTCGTGTCACATTGAGGACCCCTGTGAGGAAAACAAGACCGTTTCGACTCCATCCAAAGTAAATGTGTTTTGCAAATGCTTCTGCTAAGAATATGAAATTCTGAAGAGAGCTGGGAGGAAAATTTGCAAACAGCATATGCGACGAAAAATTGATATCTTAGAATATATAAAATTTCCAAACACTCAGTAGCAAAAACCTAATTATCCAGTTATGGTCAAAAGACATGATCAGATATTTCACCAAAGAGGATATACAGACGGCACACCAGCCGATAAAAAGATGTTCGACAATGTTAGCCATCAGAGAAATGCAGATTAAACACAGTGAAATATCATTACACACCTCTCAGGATGGCTGAGCTGAAAATCCGTGACAACACCAAATGTTGGTAAGGACGCAAAGAGACTAGCACAAGCTTACATCCGGGGTGGGAACATGAAATGTTACAACCACTCTAGAAAACAGTTGAGAAGTTTCCTTAAAGAAGTAAATGTGGGGGCACCTGGGTGGCTCAGTCGGTTAAGCAACCAACTCTTGGTTTTGGCTCAGGTCATGAACTCATGGTTTGTGTGTTCGAGCCCCCATGTCGGGCTCTGTGCTGACAGCACAGAACCTGCCTGGAATTCTCTCTTTCCCTCTCTGTCTGCCCCTCCCCTGCTTGCTCTCTCTCTCTGTCTCTGTCTCGCTCTCTCTCAAAATAAATAAACTTAAAACATAAAATAGAATAAAGAAGTAAATGTGGAACTGCCATACAATCCAGCACTCTTGATCTTCTATCACTGAGACATGAAAATTAATGTTTACGCAAAGACTTGCGCATAAATGGTTATAACAGCTTTATTCATAATAGCACCAAACTGGAAACAGCCCAGTGGAGAAAGGATAAATAATCTGCAGTTTAACAGGGAACAAACCATTGACGCATGGAACAGCCTGGTTCTGTTTCTGTAACAGTCTTGAAATGACAAAATTATAGAAATGCAGAACAGGTTAGTAGTTGCCAGGAGTGGGAGGAAGGACAACGCATGACATCCTTGTGGAGATGGAAATTTCCCGAAACGTGACTGTTCTCCTGGTGTTACTGGGGGAAACCATAAAGGGTACAAGGGATCTCTCAGCATTATTTCTCACAACTGCTTGTGAATCTACAATTATCTCAAAGTAAAAAGTTTAATTATTAACATGAGTCAACTTGCTTATGTTTAGTCAGCCTGAATGTTTCAATTACTTTTAATACATAAAACCAAGCAAGGCAAAAATATGTGAATAAATATAACATGAGAAAAAAAAATACCGTACCTATTATTCTAAAAATATGAATCAGAAGAGAGAAAAAACAAAATTAATCTTCAAGCCAAAACTCTGATAAGTATTTATTTCCGTGAATCCCTACATTAGGATGCATTTGTATAATAGCATAACAAATGAATTTTTAAATCCCATAGCTAATCAGCTTGCTTCAGGCTGAACCCTCTGAGTGGTACCTAGAGAGTGGCCATTCAGTATTTTCCAAGGTACGTGTGTGTGTGTGTGTGTGTGTGTGTGTGTGTGTAAATAAAAAAAAATCAAGAATATCTTGCCAAATGCTGAGGGTGATGCAGAAGAAGGCATTCTGGGTACCTGACCTCAGAGAGCTCACCAGGCATCTAAAGATATTGAGAATATATTTTGAATTATGTTTACTTATCGAAACATACGTTCTCATTTCCTGATGGTCTACCAGTGAACACTAATCCTGAATCACAAGTTGCTCATGACTGTGAATGCCCCAGGTGTGTAAAAGCCACCTTTTACTATGTAACTTATTAAAATGTCAATGGATATAAGCTTTCTTATATTCCCCACACCCCTGCCATTGTATGTGTTGAACCAGATCTGTTTGCTCTTCCCTGATTAAGAGCTTATTTTTCTGGACTGAAAATATGGGCAGAATGAAGAGCTCTGTTCTGTTTTCAAACAAAACCAACCAACTGACCAACCAACCAACCAAACAAACAAAAAAGCAAAAAAATATCCACTGTAAAGACAATCTTAGATGTCCTGGTGGGACAAAATGTTTATGAAAGGAAGGAAAGAAGTGAAGCTAAGATTCTTCCAGAAGACGGGGTAAGACTGAGAGAAGGACATGTCCACTGCTCTGCTGGCTCCAGGGTGGACCAGGTTGGCCTCTCCCAGTAACAAAAAGCTACACTAGTCAAGTAAAGTCAAATACATCAGAGAATTCATAATTTTGGAGATGTTTTACGTTTAATACGAAGGAATGTTGGATTTTTATTTTGAAATATGATGCTATAGCTCCAGTAAACTATATGCACATATTTTACACACACACACACGCACACACACTAAAAATTGCAATCATAAACACAGAATTGCAATATTCTTGTCTAGTTAATAGATTAAATTTATGAAAGAAGCATAAAACTGTTGAGTCCTTTAGCATTTTGAAAAATAACTTTTTATTACTCTTCAAAAAGGTATAGCAAAAGAACTAAAGGCAAGGAAAAGCCAATTTAGGTTGAAATTTATCTCTATCAATGCAGATAAATTCTTTACACAGAAACTGAAAATATGTGCATACATATGCCTGATGTGGGGCACAAGGTTTCTGTTGGTGCATCTTCTTGTAGATATGTTCTTGAGTTGGGGTCTTGGCAACAGAGACCAGAGGTGAAGGTTGATATCAGAGCACAATCTCACTCCGAGTGGGTTTCTCCTCCAGGTTTGCCTTTTGGAGAAAAGTTATGCAAAACATTTTGTAGAACTTATACAGACTTACCACATCTTCAAGGTAATCTCTGTAGGCTTGATTGATCGAATACAGAAATTGAGGTTGGATATGGCATCTACAATTAATATACAAATCAATTGACTGACTTAGCTGTTCACATTCAGGCTAAAAATGTGTTTTATTTGAAGTGACACATTTCAAACCTGATATTCCTCTAACAAATATCATTGAAAATCTGACTCGTAATGTTCAGCTTTTTGTAGAAAAATTACATTAAAACAGATATGGGCAAAATTTATATAATTTCTCAATAAATTTTTCAAAATCTGTGGATCCCGTAGAAGGGACAGATAATGCTCTACATGTAAGAGGCCACCCTCGTCTTCCCTTCCTGTCCCCAGCCGCCTCCCAGCAAAGATAACCCCTCGTAAGACTTCTGTTACTGCTGTACCAATTGTCTTTTTTGAAGTTCTACAAATGGAATCATGTTGTCTGAATTCTTTTGCTCAACATTGTTTGTGAAATTTGTTTATACTTTGTGTCTAATTATGACTTCAGGATTCTCCATGGCTAGATAGTGTTCTGTGGTATGAATATAATACAATTTATTTATGCTCTTGATGAGTATTTAGGTAGTGTCCCATTATGAGATATTTCAGATATGATTGTTATAAATATTCCAGTTAGGTTTGTTGTTGCTTTTGAACACATGCGTGCATGTCTGTGGACCCTATACACCCCGAGGTGGAAGAATTGTCTGGTCTGGAGAGTCTGTACGTTCAGCTATAGTTGATAGGAGTCAATGGTTTTCGAAAGTAGCCACATCAATTCACATTCACATCATTAGTATCTGAGTGTTCTGGCAGTTCCATACAGCTGTCAACCTTTAATACTAGTATTTTCCTTTTGTTTTCTTTTAAACATACTTGTAGGTATATAAAAATGCCCCCCTTTTTCTTTTGCGTTTCTTTAGTTCTCATGTTTTCTTTTTAAATAAGAATACACATAAAACTCACATTTAGTCAATAATTCAATGATATACCTTGAAAACTTTTATATGTATATCCTTATAACAAAAAATCATAAAATTATATTTAATATGCAGAGAGACTGCGTACTATGAAAACATTTCATCTCTTCTTCCTATCTTCTTATATTTCATTAAGTCAGAGGAGGTAAAATCTTGACATTAGCAGTTTTCAGAAAGTTCTTAGGGACTGATTCGCAGTAATCTTTGAGAAGACAGGACTCATCGAACTACATAAATGACCTTTGATCAAGGGATGTCAGTTTTGCTGACCTCAAGTTTTGTTTGTATGTTTGTTTTAATTTATCTATGGGACATGAGCTGTGGTTACCTGGATGCAAGTGTTTGGTGTGTGAGAAGAGTCTTTCCTGGGTGATCATGAGAACTTTCCTGGCGAGGTGCACCTAAACTTTATATTTTTGAGCTGACTCTTCCTCCCACAGAATTTTCCTTTCATTGATCCCTTGACATATTGATGTTTTACAGGCAAAAGAAAAAAAATAAAGTCTCAAAGTTTTGGCAAAAAAAAAAATACAGAGTTTGATCTTGACGTTCCAATGTTGATTATTTCCATTTGGTCACAAATTCTGCCTGTGACTTGGGACTTTATGTAATGTAATCATTACTTTTCCCCTTATTGTTTTTAATTTGTTTACTGTAAACATTACAGAAATCTGACAAATAAAGCATCTTAATACGGTACTTATACAGTGTGGTCACCATGGCCACATATATGCATATGTGGAAGCTTTAGACATTTGAAGCATTTTTTTAAAAACTTTTTTTTAATGTTTACTTTTGAGAGAGAGGGAGAGACAGATTGTGAGTGGTGGATAGTCAGAGAGAAAGGGAGCCACAGAATCCGAAGCAGGTTCCAGGCTCTGAGCTGTCAGCACAGAGCCCAACATGGGGCTTGAACCCACAAACGGTGAGATCAGACCTGAGCTGAAGTCGGATGCTTAATCGACTGAGCCACCCAGGTGCCCCTGAAGCATTTATTTTTATGTTATGAGGAGAATTGCGTGCTTTCCCAGAGGTCTTAGGGCAGAAATTTCCAAATGTACTGACTTAGAATATTAGATTTGGACCCAATAAAGGCTTTAGACTTGGAAAAACATCAAAGTATGAACAGTAGTAAAAAATAATGTGGTATTGCATTGCGGCTGGCTGCTTACCTGAGATGTAGCCGAGAGTGAAACATGCAGATCACCAGTGATGTGTGTGGTTTCAGTTATAATATGTAATATCTTTTTTCTGTTGATGCTCAAGATTCATGTCATATAAAGAAAGAGTAATTGTCATTCAGTTTCTGTTTCTAAACTGCCATAACAACATAGTATAAAATTATATTTTGTAAAATTGTTTAAATTATTTGATATGTTGTTACTCACCTCTCTAACAAGAGACTTGGGAATCTTCACAAAGTGATTATCTACCTATTTATTTAGCAACCTCGACATCAAACACAATGTTAGGTGCATACTAGGTGTTTGAGAAATGTTATTTGTCTATACAAGTTCGTATCTCTTCAGGGCTATCTAGTTATATTGCAAACCACTCACGAATCAACTCTTCCTCTGACTGAATGATCCATTACCTGATTGCTCATGAGAATTCGTATTTGAAAAAATAAAACTTAGCATCAAATAAATGTTAGTTGTTTAAACGAATACTTGAAAACAGAACAGCGTTCTTACCTCTGAATATTCTCTTTGTGACTTCAAACCAGTGCTAAGGAAACTTATAATACGTGGTTATAAATGTGTCAGGTGGAAATTTTTTCTCTTCTTCCCTTGTAGGTTCTGCGGCTGACCTAATAACTGAAATGACACAAGACAGATTAACAGGAGAAAAACAAATCCAATTACTCACAGAAGAATGCCCCAGAGGGACAAGATGCTCAAAGGCAGTCAGGCAGTTGAGGCTTATGGGTGGTCCTGAGCTAAGGAAAAGGGGCGGAGCTCAGAGAGGCAAAGACAAGTCTCAGAAAGATGAAGAGAGCACATGTTAAGTAAACATATCTATGTATCCATAAATATAAATTATACACACACACACACACACACACACGCACACACACGCACATATATATGTATATATATATATTTGCTGTGCCAGAAGTCTCTCTGATATAAAAAGCTCTCTGGTTTAGCTGTCTTTCTGGTACAGGCCCCCTTGTCTATATTTTTTCAGGCATTTAAGACAGAGGAGAATAAAAAGCTCTTCCTGAGTCTGCTGGGCCATGATTGTCTTTGGCTCAGAATAATCCACATACCAAAGTGGCATATTTGGGGGAGGCTTCTTCTGAACCCCTTCAAATGTATATTGAAGCAATTAGGTAAACTTTCAGTGAGTTTTTTTTTTTTTTAATTTTTTTTAATGCTTATTTATTTGGGGGAGAGAGAAAATGAGCAAGGGAGAGACAGAGAGAGAGGGAGACACAGAATCTGAAGCAGGCTCCAGACTCTGAGCTGTCAGTGCAGAGCCTGACGCGGGGCTCGAACTTGTGAACCCGAGATCATGACCTGAGCCGAAGTCAGACGTTCAACCGCCTGAGCCCCCCAGGCACCCCTCAGTGAGGTTTTGAGGTAGGCACTGGAAAGAGGGATTATTTGGAGATGAAAGAACTCTGGCTCTACCCCCGTCCCCAGAAGAGAGACAGCAGGGCCTTCTTCCATGTGTGACCTAGAAAGTGCACTGTGGAAAAATTGACGGAGCAGGTACGAGGCGGCAATCCCTCGTGTCCTACACTGCGATCCTTGTCTGACCACGTTGGACCCTCTGCTTCAGGTTTGGTGATTAGTCTCCATTCTTTGTCTGTCTTGCAAAGCACTTGAACCTATAAATCTAGGGGATAGCAGTTTGATAAAGTGATCTTTATTTTTCACATACTCTACCAAGTTTCTTCACTACTATTTGACCAAACGTCAATTACTGGTAAGTATCAAGGGCCAGCCTGCTTATTTCCTATAACTGACCACATGCCTTCTAGAAGCTTGAAGAATGTATTTCAGACTTCTAGGTCCCCACTTCATGTTTTAGGCTCTAAACCCAACCATAGATATTATTTATTTTCATCTCTCAAGAGACCCTCGCTGATGGTTCCTTCTCCGGGACGGTCCTTTCTTCTTGTTTAGTATAATCCACGTGCTTTCTCTACGATCTCTTCTCAAAATATTTATTACAATTTCACCTTTGCCTTTCATTTGCGTCCCAAATGCAGCATTTTAATTGCAACAGAGACTGACCAGGCTACCTTTCTAAACATGATCTGAGGTGGTGCCTGGTGTGAAAAGCCCGGAAGGCCAAGTTCGCTTTGTTGTTGTGGTTTCTTCCTCCAACTGTCTCTAACCCTGAGCCTCAGATGAAACGCAAAACATGTAAGTCATACAGTAGTCATTGTTCCTTTGTATTTTTAATGAAAGTATTTACTTTCACTGAAAAGAGTTTGCAGTTTATTAAAATACTGAAATGCAGTGATATAAGCCAAACTTACTATACAAATAAGCTTACTGAAGTCTACTCTATACTCTTAGAAATACGGTATGCATATTAGGTCCCAACAGTCAGTGGCGGCTGGTGAAGCACCAAGGGGCTGATCCTCCCGGGAGTGAGGGGAACTCGGTCTCCCACGAGGCGGTAAGGTGGACAGAGTCCCCCGTGGTTGTTTTTAAGCCACTCCGTTTGGGGAGGTACAGCAACAGATAACGAAGACAGCTACTTTTCAGACTTATCATTTCATTTAGTATTTTAGCGAACATTTAACAGAAAGCGTGGGCCCAGGCCATGGCAGAGAGCTCCGTTTTCATCAACATCACCAGGAAGGACCTCTCTTGCAACTGACTAACGGATTCTCTTTTGAATATTACAATTTTGTAACCACATTTCAGGCTATTATGTAATTGTATCACCAAGTGCTGATTATGGCTTTCAGTGTTCCCTATCAATTCTTTACTGCCATCGTATTCTCATTTCAAGCTTTAAATTCTATTTATTTCAACGATATCAGTGATCCTTTGAAGGTGAATAAATGGTAATACAAGGACTTACGCTGTTACCTACAAATAATGATTAAGGGCAGAACCTCATTTTGCAAAAAAAAAAAAAAGTCTGCAAATATTGGGTATGGACATTTTCTAAGAATCAGGTTAATGGATCCCTTTAGAGTCTCTCAAATATTAAGGACCCAAGAAAGCCCCAGAAAAACTAACAAATCAGAGCAAGGGATGTTTCATAAAGTCTCTGGAGAACTGTGGCACAAAACGGGGCAGCTGACTTTTAAGAAGCAAACCAAAGGTCCGTAGTGGGAACGTAACCATAGGTTCAGTTATCCAGATGTCCCATCAGTGTACATTGGGTGCCCAGTATGTGCCCAGGGCCAGATAATTGAGACCACCTGGTAGTGCAGACCAAACCCTAACTCCAGCTACTACGCTTACCCGTCCATCCTGATTCTGACTGTAGCACCCACTGTGCACAGATGCACAGGGAGCCCCGAGGACAGCAGGTGCACGCTCCCTGGGGAGGGCATCATCCTAGGTGAGGCCGGAGGGTGAGGAGAAGGTAGACCAGCAAACCCAAGAAGGAAGGGGGGGGGGGGACTGTTTCAGCGGAGAGAGTCGCGAGAGCAAGTGATGGAGAACATGCTAGAGACCCCGGACTCAGGGTGACCTGGGGACCCCGTGCGCACAGGGAGAGGCTGTAAATGCCATGTGGACAGAACAGATTGAAGCTCTGCTGTGTTTATTCCCGTACATCTGCTCCTATCCGGTTCCTAATATAACCAGAAGAAAAGCAGGAAATCCCGAACTTCTAATCGAAAATAACACTCCTCCTACTTCTTTTAGTTAGAAATGGGCCATTCACTAGAAAGAGCACAGAAGCTACTCTTTACAGATTTTGATGTTCAGTTTATCGATTGCTTTATTATAATTTTAAAAGGAATTGACCTTTTTAAAATCACATAATCATAATATGCCCTGTTTTGTCAAAATTATATTTTATAAGCTTATCAATGAGTCAATAGTGTGTCCCCATGTAAGTTGTACATAAAGCAGAAAGTAGGTCCCGGGACAATTACACCTGAGGTAAGTGGGGAATGTTCTTACCCTGGAAAGTTCTAATAATTCAGACTGAAGTACTCCTGAGAGATTCAAGGTTTGTAATGGTTTTTTAGGAACATGGTAAGTGAGGCTTCAAGTCTTAAATATATGACTTTATTTACAATCACAAAACGGTAATCGCTGTTTATTATATTTGTTTTAAAATTTGTTCCTGACGCAGGAACATAAATCACGGGTTACCTCAGTTTTACCACTGACGAATCTAATTACTACATAATATTTACACTCTCGCTGCTTCATTAATTACATACAAAGCCTATATTTTAACACTTCTGAGAGCTTAATTTGCACTTAAATCATAGCACTTGTATTTATCTTACTCGTTTTGAGTTGCAGGTCGTTAAATATCGAATATGTTATAATATTGCGGGATAGCTCACTGCACTAGGCAAATGGCATTCCTTGTTTCCTCCTCTTCAACGACTTTGCCTGCCCAAGTGGTTCAGAAGTGCCTTCCCTTTGTGGCAACAAGCCTGAGGGATGGATGAGGGCAGGGATACAGAAGATATCGATAAATATTTTAAGAGCAACTCAATGAGTGAGCAAATAAATTAGTATTGTTTGAGGAGTGTAGCTGTCTAATGTTACATGCTGACACACAGAATTATAAGACCAAGAAGTACCAAAATAAGCCCCCAGGGCTGAGGTGAGATACCGTTTAAGTGCTTTAGGGATTACATCAGAAATTGACTTTCCACTTGGAAGACACAGGTGCTGGTTCCTGTCACACTCTGAGAGGCCGGCACGCGCTGTCACGCACATGTGGAAAGGAGTGACATCAGCAAGACGGGCCAGTGGTCCCGTGCTCATGTTCCCCTGTCAGCCACGATACCGTGGCATCTGTCCAGAACAACAGTGCCGCACGGGAGCCCTGGGGGCCAGGAGGATGTGACCCCTCAGTACGGTCCCCGGTCAACAAGAGCCATTTTGAGGAGTCAAGCTCTCGCTCAGGTGTCTGACTTGCCCCCTGGAGACGGGAACCAGCTCCCACCCTGAGGACCGGGCTATGCCCCATTTGACCTTGGTTCTGTCAATATGCCAAGGGACCCGGAGGAGTCACGCCTATCCACGCATGGGGCAATAGGTGTGTGGACACTGACCGTGGACCCTCCAGTGACCGTACGGCTGCTCTGGTCCTCCTGGTGTAGTCTGGGAGCCCTGGAGGTGAACCCACCAAACTCGGCCAAGCTGTACTTTCGGAAAGGGCCCTGTAACTGGGTTTGGCTGTCCCAGCCACAGTGAGCTTACAGCCTTGATGGCACGGGGGCCTTGCAGGAGACACTCGCATGTGCACCACTGGCGATCCCAAAAGGATGCCACATGCAGCCCCGGCCTTCTCACCACTGTAGTCGGGCCACAATCCTGAAGACCCAGGGCCCAGCAGGAGATGTGCCCGTCATTGCCCCAGGGATTCTGAAGGGCCCCACCCTCAGCTCCAGCCCCTCTCAGACACAGTCCAGGGCAGCCCCGCCCACCCAGGGACCCATCCAGTGGCCAAAGAGCAGCCCTCCAGGGACCCAGCAGACCTCACACACATCCACACACCCAAAGGCCTGCTGGCCGAGGCTCCCACTGCACCCTGACTGGGACTGTAGTCCCAGGGGCACCCCACTAAGCGAGGCAGTGGAGACGGTCTCATTCATCCCGGGACTAGAGAGCACCCGTGTCCCCCTGAGTGCCTGGTAAGAAGCCCACTCACCGAAGCTCCCACTGAAGACCCGGCAACGACCTCGTAACTGCCCCCAGCCCAGCACAACCCAAGTTCTCGAAGTAATCCTGTCGGCCCACAGAGGAGGAGATGTTCAGAGTGGTGCAAATACACTCTCTGATGCCATAACGATGGATACATGTCATTATACGTCTGTCCGCACCCCGGGAATGGGTGACCCCAAGAGTGAGCTGTAATGTATACAGTGGGCTGTGTGTGACTGAGATGTGCCAGTCGTAACAAATACACGTCTCTGCTAGGCGGAGTTGATAAAGGGGGAGACTGTATGTGTGGTCATGGTGGACACATGGGCTATCTTGGTACCCTCTTCTAAATTTGGCTGTCAACATTACATTGCTCTAAATAAAGCCTTAATGATAACAATAATAATAATGATAATAATTTGAAAACCCTGTGGCAGTAAAATTCAACTTACTACTGCCTCGATTTCTTATCTCCTATATTTCTCATCTCCATCTTTTATAAATTCACAAAAACTTGTTAATGTTTCATTAAGTTCTCCATGTATTTTAAGGAGATGGGAAGCAAATATGATATTAACCCTTTCCAGTAGTCTCATTTTTCCCTGCATTGTTGCGTATCCATTGGTATCATCAATAATTACCTCGTCGATATTTCCCCTAGTTCGAGTCTGCTGGGTACATCTTCCTGAAGCTTGTCTCTGTCTGAAGTGTCTTAATTTGTATTCATTGTTAAAGGATATTTTTTGAAAAATACAGAATTCTAGTGGACATTTTTAATCAGCACTTTAAATATATAATTCCATTATCTTCTGTCTTCTATATTTTCTGGTGAGAAGTCAGCTGTAATTTTATTGTTAATCCTGTGAGCACAATGTATCTTTTTTCAATTTCCTCTAGTCCCTTCTATTTTTTATTTCTATTTTTTTAATGTAAATCCAAGTTAGTTAACATATGGCATAGTGAGGATTTCAGGAATAGAATTTAGTGATATATCTCTCATATATGACACCCAGCGCTCATCCCAACAAGAGCCCTGTTTAATCCCCATCAGCCATTTAGCCCATTCCCCCACCAGCTCCCCTCCGGCAGCCCTCAGTTTGTTCTCTGTATTTAAGAGTCTCTTGTGGTTTGTCTCCTTCTCTGTTTTTATATTATCTTTGTTTCCCTTCCCCAGTGTTCATCTGTTTCGTGTCTTAAATTCCACATATGAGTGAAGTCACATGATATTTGTCTTTCTCTGGCTAATTTCACTTAGCATAATACCCTCCAGTTCCATCCACATAGTTGCAGATGGCAAGATTTCATTCTTTTTGATCTCTCTAGGTGCTTTTAATTGTTGTTGATGTCAGTCTTTCTGTGTGTTTGTTTTTGCTTTTCTTTGTTTAAAAACATTTTTTTGAGTATGGGGCCCCTGAGTGGCTCAGTCGGTTAAGCATGCAACTCTTGGTTCCGGCTCAGGTCATGATCCCACAGGTCATTAGTTCGAGCCCCGCATCAAACTCCGTGCTGATCATGTGGAGGCTGCTTGGGATTCTGTCTCTCCCTCTCTCTCTGCCCCTCCCTCGCTTGTGCGCTCTCTCTCTCTCTCTCTCTCTCTCTCTCTCTCTCAAAATAAATAAGTGAGCTTAAAAAATTTTTGAGTATAGTTGATGCACACCATTAGATGAGTTTCAGGGGTACGATGTAGTGATTGGACAAGTTTATACATGATGCTGTGTTCGCTGCGGGGATGGCTACTATCTGCCATCACACATCACTGTTGCAGTACCACTGGCTGCATTCCTTATGCTGTGGCCTTTATTCCTGTGACTTACCCATTCGACAACTGGAAGCCCGTGTCTCCCTCTCTTTCACCCATTTGTCCCACCCCCGACCCTCCTAACCTCGGACAACCATCAGTTTGTTCTCTGTATTTATAGGTCTCATTCTGCTTTCTGTGCGTTTGTTTATTCATTTGTTTTGTGTTTAGATTCCACAGGTGAACGAAATCCTATGGTATTTGTCATTCTCATTCTTATTTCACTTAGCATAATGGCCTCCAGGTCCATCCACGTTATTGTAAATGGGATAGTCTCATCCTTTTTTCATGGCTGTGTCATAGTCGTGTGTGTGTGTGTGTGTGTGTGTGTGTGTGTGTGTGTGCGCCACATCGTTTTATCCATTCATCTGTCAGTGGACACTTGGGTTGCTTCTATAACTTGGCTATTATAAATAATGCAAAAATGCTACAATAAACATAGGGGTGCATATATTTTTGAATTTGTGTTTTCATCGTCTTGGGTAAATACCCAGTAGTGAATCACTGCAGCAAATGGTAGTTCTATTTTTGATTTTTTGAGGAACCTCTGTACTGTTTCCCACAGTGGCTACACCAGTTTACATTCCTACCAACAGTGCACGAGGGTTCCTTTTATTGTTGCTTTCCTCTATCTTTGTCTGCGGTGTGACTGGTGACGTATCTCAGTGTGGTTTTCTTTGCATTTATGCTAGTTGGAGATTGCTGGGTGTCATCAATCTTGGAAAACTCATATGCATTATCTTTTATAATATGTCTCCTCCATATTCTCTACCTTTAGTCCTTCAAAAATATAGACTTCTGTTTTTCATTTTGATGTTACCCCATATGTCTCAGACATAATTTTATTTTTTTATGGTTTGTTTATTATGGACCAGTCCTCAAGGTACCTTAATTTCTTTATTTTTTTAAATTTTTTATTTTTTAGAGAGAGAGAGCGAGCATGAGTGGGGAAGAGGAGCAGAGAGAGAGAGAGAGAGAGAGAGAGAGAGAGAGAATCTTAAGCAGACTCCAAGCGAAGCTCAATGCCATCACCTGGGATCATGACCAGAGCTGAAATCAAGACTCAAATTCTCAACCAACGGAGATACCCAGGCACCCCTAAGGTACCCTAATTTCTGCAGCTAAGTCTAGTCCATACCTAAACTCATTGAATGGTATATTCATTTTTGATATTTTATCTTTTAGCTCTAGAATGTCCAGTTAATTTGTTTTAAAGTTTGCAACACTCTAGTAAATTCCTCAGATGTCCACACATTTTGTCTCCTTTTCTACTAATCCCTTCTACATATTTATAATAGCTATTGTAAGGCCTTGTATAGAATCCAATAGCTGGGTATTTTGTGAATCTGCTTCTATTGGCTACTTTTTCCCCCCGATCATATATTTTCTCATTGTTTACAAATATGTTATATTTTGTAAATGTGTCCTGGGCATGTATAAGGAGACAGTAGAAAGCATACTAAATAATATTTGCAGACTCAATGGCATGGGGAATTACTCCTGTCAGGCCACTGGGATCCGGGTTGGGCTGAGTCCATCGATAGCACTGTTTAGTGGACTTAGGCTCTGTTGCATCTTTCACGCACCACCATTTTCAAATGTTTCAAGGGTAGATAATACTCTGTCTTTGGTAACGTTTTGTACCTGATCATCAGGGAGATGTCAGAGTGCAATCTCTACTTTTTAGTCCAGATTTTGGGTAGCTGGGAGGGAGTCGCTTTTTCTCCAGTGAAGCCTCCTTCTTTCTGTTCTCAGTAAAAAAAATTCTTTCCAATTTGATGACTTGGTCCCAGACCTTTGTGTCCTGCTTCTATAGCTGGTGAAGGTCCCTAGTCAGTATGCCACCATTGGCTCAATGAGAGCCTTGAGCTCTTAGTTGATATTTCTCTCCCTGTCCCATCCTAAACCCAACCTTTAGGATACCATTATACTGAGAACCTCAACACCCTTGCTGTGGTCTAAATGCTTGTGTCCCTCCAAAATTCTTATATTAAAAATCCGTTGCCCAAAGTGATTACATTCAGAGGTGGGGACTTTGGTATGAGATGAGGTCCTGAGGGCTGAGCCCTCAATGATGAGGCTACCATCACCGTAAAAGAGACCCCAGTGAGATCCCATCTCCTTCCTCCATCTGAGGTATAATGGAAAGTCTCTGACCTCCTTCATCCACGCCAGCACATTGGTCTTCTACTTCTGGCCTCCACAACTGTGAGGAATGCATTTCTGTCATTTATAAGCCACTCAGTGTGTGGCATTTGTCATAGCGGCTCAAAAGGACAAAGACGACCCTCCATCTTGTGCGGATATCTTTCTCAGTCCTTTTGCTCTTCCCCCAGCCTTCATCACATCACTTTTGTGCAGGGATAAGTGGCTTTTGAGAAGGAATTAGTAAGTGCATTCAAATCAGATGTTTGGCTTCTCTGGATTTTCATCCTCCAGGCTCACTCATGTCACATTAAAACCTTGCTACAACGGAAGGCATTTCTTCTCACCCAGCCCCTATTGTGTATTTGCCTTCCTAATCTTGTGCCATCCCATGTGGAACTCGCTTCTCTCAAGAAGTGCCCATCCTTTTTTGAAATTTAGTTTTTTTCACATCCATTGCATCGTCACACTTCTGGTGAGGTCCCCAAAATTATGAAGTTTCAGGCTGTCTAGCTTTCCCCCTTTGTTGGTGTGGTGCAGTGGTCTCTTGAGATTTTCTATATCCTGACTGGAGTATAATTTATTTGTTTATTTTTAACCTTTTATTGTCCCTATATATAAGGTGCATTTCTTACAAGAAACTTAAGGAGTTCTTCCCCTTTTAAGATTTGTGATTGTTTTTCTTTTTAATGATTTATGCACTTTACATACTAACTTCACCACAGACTCCTTAATTTTGAATTCTTAGCTCCCCTTGATCTCTCCCTGACTTTGAAATTTTGTTTTCCTTGCTGGGTTTTGTGCTTAAATATGTATTGTTTTTAGAACAAGACAGTTTTATAACTAATTGACTAGATCAATGACTGAATAACCCATTTGATTTTATATAAAGAGATTTTTTTGTGTGTGAGGTGACCACAAAGGACGTGTAGAAATGACTTGTATCCCCCCCCAAAAAAAATGACTTGTATCCTCTGTAAAATGTATGCACATTCATTAGCTTAGGAGAAGTGGAATCATTGTCAAAGCTCTCCTCCATCCTTTTCTTTTATCTCTCAAGAACTTATTTGGTCTTTACAGATAACCCTCTTCTCACCAGGGAGAGGGTCACTGACAGAAACGTGTGGATGTTCACAGTGAGGGTTCTGATGAAGAAACACCTGGGTCCGTATAGTGCTTTCCTGTTGCCGCTGTGGCAAATTACCACAAACTTAGTGGCTTAACACAGTTTTTAAAAAATCTTACATCCTGTAGACCGGAACAGTGACATGGGTCTCATTGGGCTGAAATGAAGTTTGGCGGGGTGCATTAATTTCTGGAGGATCTCAGGGAGACGCTGTTGCCTCGCCTTTTCCATCTTCTAGAGGCCACACCTCTCCCTGGTGTATGCCCTCATCCCCCACCTTCACAGCCCACAGCGGAAGGTTGGGTTCTTCCCACAGAGTGTCACTCTGACTTCCTGTTCTGAATATACCTTTTCAGGATCACTCTGGTAGTCCGGGATGATCTCCCTATTTCAAGGTCAGCTGATTGCCAACCTTAATTCCACTGACAATTCCCGTTGCCATGCCATCTCCCATATACGTAGGTTCCAGATCTTAGGATGTAGACATCTTTGCGGGGTGATTATTGTACCCGCTGCAGTCACATCCTGACGTCAGACTAGGACCAGCATCCTGGCTCCAGCTCTGAGAATTTGTCCCTAGGATTATACCTTTTAAAGCGTCAATTTCCTTACTTTTAGTGTGGGGATAACCACCTTAGCTTTGCTTATTTGTTGTCAGAAAGTAATGGGGTAATATAAGTGAAGTGTTTAGTGTAGAACTTAACATAAAAGATAGTCAATGAATATTAGTCACACTGTTATTGATAATAAACACAACTAGAGGATGAAGATACAAGAAAAATATCCCTAACTTTCTGCAGTTGAGATGGGCAAGTTCAGGAAGCCTAAGAAGGCGGTCCTGGTCCTGGCCAGATGCCACTCTGGCTGCAGAAAACATCGTGATGAACATTGATAATGGCACCTCAAACCGTCCCTACAGGCATGCTCTGGTGGCTGGAATTAACCACTCTCCCTGCAAGGTGACAGCTGCCCTGGGCCAGAAGAAAATGGCCAAGAGGTCAAAGATCAAGTCTTTTGTGACAGTTTATAACTACAGTCACTTCATGCCCACAAGGTGCTCTGTGTATATCCCCTTGGACAGAACAGAGACTCTGTTCTTAAACACACGGCCTGAGGAGATGCCAAGGTCAAGTTCAAGGACAGATGCGAGACCATCAAGGACAGATGGTTCCAGAAGCTGTGGTTTTAGACTCTTTTGTTTTGATCATTAAAAATACCAAAAAAAAAAAAAAAAAAAAAAGGAAAAGGGAAGGGAATAGAAGAGAAAAAAAAAAAAACCAAGAGAAAAGAAAACAAACGAAAAGAAAAGAAAAGAAAAGAAAAGAAAAGAAAAGAAAAGAAAGAAGAAAAGAAAAGAAAAATATCCTTAAGGATATATACATTTTTAGCTATCTCTCCTGAATTTTTATAATTTGCTAATTAGCTACAAATAGTTAGGGTAAAGGTATCTAGGGAATGCTTGAATGTAATTTTGAGGGGTATGTGATGAGCATGTTTTTTGCAGTTTAGTCCCGTGGATACAATGGATAATGATAAAAACACTGGGGTATTTAGCAATATTTCTATTACCGCAGAGCTCAACAGCGTGGATGGGCCCATGGAATGCTAATCACTGTCCGGACAGACCCTGTGGACATTTCAAGGATGTCAACGCCACGGTGGCATCTGTCACGGAAACAGATGCTATTTGCATCTGTTTCCTGTGACAGTCACTGAAGATGGCAGAAGAAAAAAAATTCACACAGGCCCGCTCAAACATTCAAAAACATATTTGGCTTGTCAATCCGCTTTTTAAAATTATCGTAAGAGAGGAGATTTATAGGAAACACAAATTTTAAGCAACCAAGAAATACGGTTTTTTTCTGAATTTACCTGTGAATACATATAATGTGTCTACTGTGTAATCACTTGCTCTCAGTGAATTCTAAAAGACAGTATTTTTAAGCAAAAGGAGAAGGGAAAGGAAATGATAGTTCTTTCACTTTAAAACGTACATTAGAGTTATTGACCAAATTTATCATTTATTGTGTATTTGCAAATCAGTTTCTGTAAGATATGTTTACATAGAGTAATATTGTACCTTCCATTTTTAAAGTTCATTTTTTTCCTAATGGCCTTGGTAACTTAGCTCCACCCCATAGGAAATTTTTTTGTTAATATTTTCAGTTTGTTTGTTTGTTTGTTTGTTTATTTATTTATTTATTTATTTTGAGAGAGGGTGCACCAGTGGGGGGAGGGGCAGAGAGAGAAGGAGAGAGAGAATCCCAAGCAGGCTCTGCACCATCAACGCAGAGCCCGACACGGGGCCCAAACCCACGAACCGTGTCATCACAACCTGAGCTGAGATCAAAAGTCAGATGCGTAACTGACTGAGCCACCCAGCCAGCCCCCCGGCCACCACCTTTTTTTTTGGTTAATTTTAGGAGTTTTTAAGTCAAATCAAAGATAGTTTGCTTCTCAAGCATCTGAGAAAATCCTAAGTTTGATTTTCCCAGGGGTTCTCCCTAAGTGATTTTTATCAGTCCTGGGTACAATCTAGACTGCAATAGTAATTTTTTTTTTTTTTTTAATTTCACCCAGTCCAGCTATTCTATATGTAAAAATAACCATAGGACACCTTTAATGTTGGGGCATTATGACAATAACAGATAAGAAAATGGCTGCATATGGAGTAAGAACTTTTTAATTGAGTTAAACATAATTTTATACAATAGCTATGAAGAGGGTATAGCAGATTTTGTTGTGAGGCATTTGTTGATAAATAAATTATTTTCCTTTTAATTTGATGGAGCTCATCGCTACTGAACCAGCTCTCCTAAATATGCAGTGTATGCCAGAAGGTAACTTTCTTGTAACGTTCTGTCTGCACATTATACATACTGAAAACAGTCTCTACATCTCGTGTTTGATTCAGTATCCTTTTAATCATCTTTACGATGGCTATTGCTGTCAATATGATTTGCAAGAATGATTCCTCTTGATTATATTTAGCTCTGGTAATGGCATCTACATCAGTTTGCATAACATTTTGGTTTCTCTAAGAATAGTCTGGGCTTCTCTGGAGATAGTAAATCCATGATGGCTACCCAAACAGAAAATGGCTTACATCTCTAAGCAGGGAAAAAAGAAAGATAACATGTAAGTAAATTCCTGTGGAAGATTTTTTAAATTTCCTACAGCAACCTGTGGTTGCTCACAGATCTATCTTCCCATTTCACTTCTTACCAGAAGAGTCAGACTGTGCTGTTCAGTCTAAAGATGTTCCTGAAAAACATGACATTAATTCGGAGACTAAACACATAGGTTAACATGCAGGCAAAGCTCTGTTTCTTTCTTTCTCTTTCTTTCTTTCTTTCTTTCTTTCTTTCTTTCTTTCTTTCTTTCTTTCTTTCTTTCTCTCTCTCTCTCTCTCTCTCTCTCTCTCTCTCTTTCTTTCTTTCTTTCTCTTTTAAATTTGCAATGCAAAGTCTCAAACAAATGTAATCCAAACTGACTTTAAAAATATAAACCTATAAGTACAGTTTAATACTTCAATCAAAACTCAGCTGGAACTCTTAATTAGAAAATAGTAAATTGGGGTACCTGGGTGGCTCAGTCAGTTAAGTGTCTGACTTTGGCTCAGGTCACGGTCTCACAGTTTGTGAGATCGAGCCCCGCATCAGGCTCTGTGCTGACAGCTCTGAGCCTGCAGCCTGCTTTGGATTCTGTGTCTCCTTCTCTCTCTGCCCCTCCCCCACTTGTACTCTGTCTCTCTCTGTCTCTCAAAAATAAATATATGTTAAAAAAAATTAAAAAAAATAGCAAATTAATTGTTGCATATTTAATATGAATGGATAAAAGTATTCTTCCACTTTTTCCTCCTCCTAGAATTATATATATATATATATATATGACACAATTGAATTATAAAAGACATAAAAGTATATGAAAATATGCTTACCCATTAATTAGAGCCCTCAAGTCTTATATAATCATTTATATATTCAGATTATCTAGTTTTGAAACAAAATATAAAATTAGTGATTAAAAGAATTACTTTAGAGAGAGCACAAGATTGTCCCATCAAGAATATCTTAGTTCTACTTGGATTTGAAAGTGTTAAAATATGAACCTTATATATGAATGCAGCACAAATATGAGTGTAAAAGGATGCTCTATTGGAGGTATAATTTGCTCTATTGGAGGTATAATATAATTCAACACACATAAATAGTAATTATTATTTTTATTTTTTATCAAATTTCCCATTCCTTTTTTTAAAAAAAAAGTTTGGATTGCTTGAAATTTTCATTACAGTAAAAATGAATACAAATATTTCACTTTATATGCAGAATAATTTATGGTAACTTTAAAAAAGTTAGATGTCTCATTATACAACATACCACTTTGCCCTAATATGTGAAGTTCATTAAACCTTCAAAAAATTTTACCAAGTATGAGATCATTACAATCAATAATAAGTAAAATAAGCCACAACCAAATGTTTTGAAATACAGAGCAAGTTAATCAAGAGGGTAATTTTCAGATTAATATGGAGTAGAGAGGATCTCCTGAATTATCAGCAAAAATCATACATTAAGGAGGTTTCAAAGTTACATGTTAATTTCCCAAGATATGACAGCTATCATTGAGACAAGATACAGTTTAATACAAAGACACACACGTCAAACTTAAAAATTACTATAGTCAAAAGACACAACAGAATTAAAAGGAAACCTATAGAATGGAAGAAAAGTTATGCAAACCACGTATCTGCTAAGGGGTGAACCTAGAAAATATAGAGAACTCCTTCAACTCACCATCAACAAAAAAGAAGTAACCTGATTTAAAAATGGGCAAACGACTTGAACAGACATATATCCAACGATCACATACAAATGGCCAATAGATTTATGAAAAGATGCTCAATATCGTTAATCATCAGGGAAGCGGAAATCAAAACCACAATGAGATGTCACCTCAGACCCAATAGAAAGGCTATTATCAGTAAAATAGAAAATAATAAGTATTGGATGTGGAGAAATTGGAACACTCGTGCACTGTTGGTGGGAATGTAAAATTGTGCAACCACTGTGGAAAACAGTGTGAAGGTTGCTAAAAAAATTAAAAATAGAATTAGCATATTTATTGGTCTGCTCAGCCTGCCATAACAAAATGCCACAGACTGGGTGGCTTAACAGAAATCTTTCACACAAATCTGGAGGCTCAGAAACCCGAGATCAGGGGGCCAGCTGACTTGCAGATGATTACCTTCTTGCTACATCCTTAAATGGCTTTTCTTCTGTGTTGGTGCAAAGAGATAGAAAGAGACTGGGGAGGGCAAGCTGTTTAATGGGTATGGACGTGGTTTTGCAAGATGAAAAAATTCTGGAGAGCTGCTGCACGATAATGTACATAAACCTAGTGCTAATCAACAATACACTTAAAACGGTTAAGATGATAACTTTTATGCAATGTGTTCTATGTCATAATTAAAAATTTAAAAAATGATAATTATATAAAGTATTAAGTTAAAATATCTATAAGTAATCAAAGCAAATATTCAGTTACATAATATTCCCCCATATATTTTCATCTAAATTCCTTGCCATTTTTCCGATAATCTTTTTGAGATTTATTTTTAGCATTTTGATCTGGATCACTAAGTTATAATCTGTAAGAATGTTAATACAAAATGTATTTTTAAATGAATGGTTTTTAAGTAGCATTCCTATTTTAAAGTTATAAGTGAGATTTTCCTAGATGTAAGGAAATTTTTTAAGTTAGAAATTTTGTTTTTAAATTTTAACAAAAGGTTGTAATAAATGGAAATTCAATATCGTTTACTATCAGGCCAATTTAATCTAATTAAGTACTATTAGTATGTAACTCTTCTATGTATCACACCGAGATGTTTTCACTCTTTTAGGAGATAAAGTAAATAAAATGTATTAATAATCTTATAGAAGCGAAAACAATTGTTACTCTCTCCAGTTGTACAGATGTTTCTTTTGACTTGGGGAAGCAGGAGGGGTAAAGGCAGTGAGCGCATGCTTCTGTTAGTGAAGGCAGCTTTGTTCTGAAGACAGGCACATTCGGAGAACGGAGATCTTTGGGGGCATATGCAACAGGAAGTCTGTTTCCTTGAGATTTTGGAAATTGCGTTGACAAATTAGTGCCGGCCCTTCTGTGCCACCCTCTCTAAGGTCTCCCCGTTATCCAGAGTGGGGGCGCAGGTGAATCCGGGTAAGATTCAAACGAAGGAGCAGGAGCCGGGAAGCTCATTGGGATACGGAGTCGGTCTCCTCCGAAGGGAATTGCGAGCCTCCTGCGGTCACGGGGCGCCCTTCCTCCGCGCCAGCCGCTGGGGACCTTAGGACCTCCCGCGCGGTGGGCGGGGCGCCCCGGCCCCAGTTCTCCCCTCGCCCGGCGCCGCGGGAGGCGCCCTCCGCCCGGGTGGGGCAGCCTCCAGCTGCGCACTCTGGGCACGTGCCCCCAAGGGCCAACCCCGCTCGCCTTTCGCTGCCGGTGGCGTCCGCCCGCTGCGCTCGCTAGGCGCCCCCTGGGAGGACTCGGCTTCCCCGGTGCCGAGGCATGCGCACCCCCCTCCCCCCGCCCCCCAGCCAGGGAGGATCTCTGCTCACCCGGAGCCGCGGGATGCGCCCCCCTGGAAGGAACCCGCTTCCTCGGTGCCCCGGGATGCGCCCCCCGTGGGAGGACCCCGCTCGCCCAGGCCACAGCCCCTGTGCCCCAGCCTCCGGCCTCGCTCGTCTCTGCCCCGCAGACCGCGTGGAGGCCGCCGCGGGCACCCGGCGCGCAGAGGCCTTGGGCGCTGGGCTCCCCTCGCTCGCAGCGGCGGACGCCGGGCTCCGCGTGGCCAGCGTTTGGTCTCCGGAGGCCGGACGTGCGGGTCGGGCACGGGGTTCCGCTCCGCCAAGGGCGCCCTTCTCCGCCCGCCTCGCAGAGGGCGGCGCCGGGTCCGGCCGTGGGGCCTGCGACGATCGGGTTCCCAAAGGGCCCGCGTCTCGCCTCCCTCGTCAGAGCCCACCGGGCACCCCGAGCCTCCGCGCAGGAAGCGGGGTCCCAGCGCCTTCCCCGGCTGCTCGGGCCCCGCCAGAGGCCTGGGCGCGTCGGCATCCCCCGCTGGGTCCCTGTCCTCCCCTCGTTCCGACTGTGCAGCAGGGATGCGACCGGGAGACTCTGGCTCCGGTAGCCTGTTCTGGCCACAAGTGGTGATTCCTCGAGTCTCTGGCCGCTCGGAAAGCCACCCAAATCATGGAGGGGTCCATGGGACCGTCAGCCTTCCCCGTTCGGGGATGAAGCCCTCCCCGGGCCCCCACAGCATTTGGGGGGAGCGCTAAGTTTGGAAGACACGGAACCAAAGGGGAATGCAGGATGCAGGTGTCAACAAAACAAACGACTATGCCGCCGACTTCTTGGGAATTTTCACGGCAAGCCTGTTTATTTACAAAACACGAGTGGCGCTCGGTTACCGACGCTTTCCTAAAGCCCTTTCCCCCTCGGCTGCCCTCCCCCCTCCCGACGTGATCTTTCCCGATCTTTCCGGGTTCATTCACTACAAAGAACACACACACAGCCACTGTTGCTAGTTGCCAAAGTTTCTATCCCTCTGTGGAGAGGTCTTTCCGCGCGGTCCGCTCGGACTCTCGGGGCGCTCGGGGCGCAGCCGGACGCGGGGGAAGAGGCTCGCGCGGCGGCCCCGCAGGTGTCCCGCCGGGCGCTCCCGGCCGGTAGGAGGCGGCGTCGGGGAGCCGCTGGGGTCTCCCAGCGCCCCCGCGGACCGACCCCACCGCACGCACGCGGGCGCGCGCGCGCGCAGCACGCACACACGCACGCGCGCGCGCAGCACGCACACCCGCGCCCCCGCGCCCCGCGTGTTTCCCGGACGCGACCGCTAGAGGGAGGGCCGCCGGGCCGGCGCGAGAGATGGGGCGACCATGGAGCTGCTCTCCGGTGGGGTGTGCGTCTTCCACACACGGCTTTCAGGGGAAGCCGCCCCGGTGAGGCTGGCAGCGCACGAGCGGCGGAGGGCGCGGGCCTTCCTGGCCCTTCCGGCCCGCGGTTCTCTGGGCTCGGGGCCCCCGTTGATGTCCCCCGTTCTTCGGTGCGCGGCACCCTGCAGGTGCCCAGGTGCCCGGGACGGAGCCCGGCAGCCCGTGTGCGCAGCGGCTCATTTCTCCTCTTCCTGCAGGGCAGTCTAGGAAGGGGCCGCCGAGACCCGCTTCCCGTGTTCGGAATCTTCTGTCCACCTCCGCTTAATCTTCCTCTATACTCTGAAAAATATGCTTGATGTATCATTGTTCTGCCAAAAAATGGAAAACTAAGTTGGGGACAGAATCAGTTATTTAACACGGGATGAGGCTATAGACTCCTTCCCCCACCCCCCCACCCCCGCCCGTGATATGTCTGAATTTGCATTTAATTCTTGACCACCAACCTGGAAACAGTTACCCAAACCTTAGAAACTGCCACTTGGAGTAGCGCATCGCTCTACATCTGCCTCCTTGTGCAGAGGCTCCTAGTGGGTGTGTAAGCCCAGAAATCACCTCGGAAAGAGCGAGGAGAGTTGGGACGCACGGAACAGTTCTACCCGGTCGGACTCTGGATCAGGGAGTCGGCACGTAGGGTTAAGGGGAGATTTGAGATGGTCTCGGTTGCAGTTTCGAGATTGGAAATCTAATCCCGTTCAGCTAACAGGCGTCTCGGTGGATTTCGACGAACTTTGCGAAATGAATCGGGAGGATGACTCAGACCGGAGCGAGAGAGGAGAGTGGTTTCGCTGAAGCCCGGGTTCGGAGCGCCTCGGTGACCCAGCGCTGGGCGCGCGCGCGCGCAGAGAGGCCGGGAGCTCCCGGCGCAGCCCCGGCGCGGCTCGATCGGGCCGGCGGAGCGCGGACTCTGACGCGGGGCGCGGGGGCCGGACGCCCAGCAGCGCCGCCGGCGCGCTCCCCGCGCCGGAGACGGCCGCCCCCCCGCGCGCAGCACCGCTCTCCCCGGAGCTCGCCGGGAGCTGACGGCCGCCCCGGCCCTTCCGTGTGTCCGTCCGCGCGCCGGAGGGGACGCACTTTGTAGCAGTTACTTTGCCTGGAGGCAGTCGCGTCTGTGGCCCGGCCCCGCGCACGCCGCCGGGATCTGCGCTGCTTTCCGTGCTCTTTGCGCCCGGCGCGCGGCAGCGTCTCCAGCGGGAGGCGCCTTTGGGATTCGCGCTCGGGGAGGGAAGCGGCGGCGCTCCCCCAGCCCGGAGCTTTTCCGGTGGACCGCGAGACCGCCGCTCACTGGGTGCGCGCGGGGATCGCTCTGGGGGCCGGGAGCGCCCTCGCCCAGATTTTGGAGAGGGCGGGGGTGTTTTCTCAGAGCTGCCGAAGACGTCCTCCCCGCCCGGCACCTGCAACTTGTTTTGGTTTCCTCGCAGTCCTGCGTGTGCGGTTCCAACATCAAAGTTTTCGGTTCCGTACCCGACAAAATCTGAGGGTCCAGCCCCTCCGCCGCCCCCGCGCGGTCGCGGCCAGGCCTCCTCGTCTCGCGGTGAGCTAAGAGCGGGGCGCCCAGTGTGGCGGCGGCGGAGCCGGCGACACGGAGCTGCTGCCGGCGCTCGGGAACCCTCGGCCGGGCCACAGAGCTGGCCGGGCGCGCTCCGCAGGGGCCGGAACCTTCCGGGACGCTGCTGCCTGAACGCTGGATTTAATCCGCTCCTCTCCCGCGGAAACTCATTGAGAGAAGCGCTTGGCACGGGCGCTCTGCGGGACCCGAGCTCCCGGCGGCTCGGGATCCGGTGCCCGCTGCTGCGGAGGGAGCAGAGGCGAGGGAGCCGGCGGATGCCCCGGGAGCCCGGAGGTAGGCGAGGGGGTGGGATCCGGGTTCCAGCGCTCAGCCGGGTTTCGAGAGGGTGTCGGGCTGCATGCCGCCTAGGCTTCCCCCTCTCCCTCCTTTCCCACCGCGCCCTCCCCGGTTCGGATTCGGGCTCAGGAGCCACCAGAGTCACGGCACCCTCAACGTGCAGTGCCTTCCACGGCTCCTCGCTTGAATGCCTCGCTGCCTCCTTTTGATGCTGGGGGTATGGGAGCCTCCCTGGGAAGTTGGTAGCTTGCAGATCTTGAAAAGGTCCAACTTGATTTTATTCAGCTTCTTAAAGGGTGTGTTTCCTGTGGGCAAGAATTATGGGAAATGAATGTCAGTGTTATAGACAACTGCAATCCAGCTCAGAAATCACCTTCATACCCCCCTCCCCCCAAAAGTTTTCCCCATGCAAGTTTTCTTAATGTCCAGATGTAGTGCATGGAGACTAGGCTGGCGTTATTATGTAAAAACTGGGAAGGGGGCTCTCCTGCTTTCAAAGTGCAAGATGTCAAGGACATTGTAGTTTCCTTTCCTTTTCCTTCCTTCCTTCCTTCCTTCCTTCCTTCCTTCCTTCCTTCCTTCCTTCCTTCCTTCATCCCTTTCCCTATGCTGCCCGTGAGTGTAGAGAGAATAGAACACTTTTATAATCTGCAGGAATGATGAAATATTACGCCGTTTCCAACCTTGCCTGAAGTTCTTATTTAAATACCTGATCTGTTTTACTTAAAAGAGGTAATTTTGGGGTAAGACTGAAGTAGTATCTTGGGTGCAATTCAGCGTGGTGCGATTTTGTGTATAGTGTGTGTAATCGATCCCTACAGTTGCATGTTAACTAATGATAGAGATTGCACGAGACGGTACAAAGAGCCCTTGATGTTTTGGCAAACAATATTTTTGGACCGTGGGGAAATTTAAAAGTCAGTATTAAAATTTGTGCATCAAGAATTCGGATGCACAGATGAAACCAGAGAGGTAAGTTAACTTTAAGACGGTGGTTTATTGAAAATCAGTGCCTGGGATTTCATGTCGACGTACGGTAATCGGTGAAATAAATGAAACAGTATTCCCAGCTTGCAATACTCATCTGTAGAAAGACTGTTGTTGCCTTTCCTTTCTGATCTCGTTTGTGGGAAGAGAATGGTGTGGGGTGGGTATATTTACTTCTTCACACATGGATGCTGTATATTCCAGGATGCCCTGTAAATCAGAAAGAGGCAAGGTCCAGGGTCTAGCCTCAGTCCACACCGCCATCTCCCATCTACGAGGTCTGGGGTCCAGCCTCAGTCCACACCGCCATCTCCTATCTACGAGGTCCGGGGTCCAGCCTCAGTCCACACCGCCGTCTCCCATCTACAGGTTCTGGGGTCCAGCCTCAGTCCACACCGCCATCTCCCATCTACAGGGTCCAGGGTCCAGCCTCAGTCCACACCGCCATCTCCCATCTACGAGGTCCGGGGTCCAGCCTCAGTCCACACCGCCATCTCCCATCTACAGGGTCCAGGGTCCAGCCTCAGTCCACACCGCCATCTCCCATCTACAGGGTCCAGGGTCCAGCCTCAGTCCACACCGCCATCTCCCACCTACAAGTTATCCCTGCTATAAGCTGTTCCCGGTAGGGCCTTCTTCTCCTGCTTCTGTACACTTGTAGCTTCCGATGGGAACCTAACCCTCCTCCGTGCATTAGGCTGTCACTCCTGTGTTCTTTCTCACAGGGTGGTGCTGAGTTGGGGTTGCGCTGAATCGGAATGTTCATGCCTAGCAGTAAATGTTGTGCAGGTGTCGGTTACTCGTTACTCAGCAAGCCTCTGTGCTGAGCCAGGTGTGTAGGGGAGAATACGGTGGCAGTGGGGAGATGGTAATACTGAGCTGGGGACAGGGGCTGTACTTGAGTAGAATGGGGCAGTGCAGAGGCGAAGGAATAAAGCTAAATCTGAGGTGTGTGTGTGTGTGTGTGTGTGTGTGTGTGTGTGTGTGTGAGATTAGAGGATGGATTATCAGCAAATCAGCCTTCTTGTAGATCTGCACGAGCAGGTTTATGTCAAAGGTCAGACTCCTTGCTTGATCCTTGATAAATACTTTAAAGAGAATTGGGAATCCCAAGAACGTAAACAGCTCTCCACTGTGGTTACTGGCTTCCAAATAAACTCTTCACTCTTAGGGTCTAAAACAGTTTTTCTCTAATTTTAGTGCCTAAATGCATGAAAATGGAGATTTATGACCCCAAACACATGAGAAAGTTGTGCAAGAGGATGCAGTTGATTGCATGTTTAACACCATGGGTGATTCCAGTTCTCCTAGTTCAAGAATTAGTTTGTGAAATATACAGGCTTAGTGTTCATGAACTTGCTTTTAGGGAGGGTATCATACCTGCCTGGTAAGCTGAAAATTTTTCCTAGTATTTGTCATCTTCTTGAAGTTTCCTTATTTTCCATGATCGGTGCCATTATTGTCACGTCTGTCCTGTTATGAGATGGCTATTCTCAAAGACCAAACTTCTGTCATTTGTAGATTTGAAATTATGGATGGTGGCCCTTGGAGATTCAAACCACTGAGGTGATGGAAATGCTTCAAGATTATTGAGATTTTATGGTTTTAAAAAACTCAGTGTGCTGATCGTTTGGCTCAGTAAACTTTATCTCTTGGTCACTGGAGATGGAGGGAGGACATGTATTAAAATGTTAATCTTTTTATTTCATATATTTACAGATATATTTTTGCTAATAGGGCAAAGTAATTCAGGTAGCTTACATGAAATTAGAAAAAGAGAAAGTAAACTTAAAAATCCCTACAGTCAGTCTTGTCTCCTCTCTCCATTTCCATTAATAAAACCTCACAAAGGTGATGTAACAGCAGAGGAAAGGTTTGGTGAACTACTGAACCCATGAAAAGATTGGCCATTTCTTTCAGATCTTTTTTGCAAGTGGCATTTCCATGAAATTCTCCATTTTTCCCACTCTTCCCAAACAAAGCAAGCTGGTCATTCTTTGGCATGGTCTTCAACGTGTGTGGCGTTGGTTGGTGTTTTGGTATCAAGGTTCCCATTCCTGTGTTTTACTGTGTTTTCTATACAATGTTGCCCGTGCAGAACATGTTTTCCCATTAATGAGCATTTAGCGCTCTCTCTACGAACAGTTTGCACCGTAAAAGTACAGCATCACATATTGATAAAGGAAGAGGATATTGTGTTTGCTTATTTTCCTTAAAAAATCACTTTCAGGGGCGCCTGGGTGGCTCAGTTGGTTGAGCGCCGACTTCGGCTCAGGTCACGATCTCGCGGTCTGTGAGTTCGAGCCCCGCATCGGGCCCCTGTGCTGACAGCTCAGAGCCCGGAGCCTGTTTCGGATTCTGTGTCTCCCTCTCTCTGACCCTCCCCCATTCATGCTCTGTCTCTCTCTGTCTCAAAAATAAATAAACGTTAAAAAAAAATTAAAAAAAAATCACTTTCATTCAATTGTGTATGTATGTTGGTTGTCGACTACTTTAAATTATGTGCCTGTTGAAAGTTTTTAAAAATACAGCTTGCATGTTTAATAAAATACGTCCTCTCAAGTGATTCATGGCACAGATTAATATGAATTACATGTTAATTTTTGAGTTGAGTTATATTTTTGTTTTTTGTTGAAACTCCAACAGCCTCTTTAGATATTCGGTTGATGACACCGTAAGAAGTGGGAAACCTGGGAAGGAGATCACAAAATTAGTTTAATCTGAGCAAGACAACCTTAACATAAGAGAGGTATGTGTTGCTTCATATGAGCCCCAAATCACAGATGTTATGATTGGCAGAGGTTGGTAGAAATGAAGTTCCACATGCTGCAGGATTCCAGCCACGTGTTAAAGATTTTTGTAAAATAATGGCATCACTGAGAGCAAAGACAGTTGTTTTCTACGTTAAAAAAAAAAAAATGTAGGATTTGACTTAGAAGTTCTGGAAGCTTCTTTTTCTATTACATAGCCCCTCTCCCCGTGGGGTGAGAGAGAGAATTGCCCACATGGTGGCGCTATTGTGATGAATAATATTTTACCTAATTCTGCCCTGGAACCGTCTTTAGGTACCAATGGAAACATTGGACTTTTCTCTAGCGATAAATTTTCTGACACTATTTTCCTAGTAATATGCAATTTATTAGGTCTTAGTGCCTGTTGTCGCCAAGGACAGCCTTTTAGAAAAAGATTTCCCAGTCTGTGTCCAAGAAAACCTAGAAGCCATGACTCCTATATTTTCTCCATTGTCCTGTGTGTTCTTACATAAATGACTTCATATCTATAATGGAAGATATTATCTCTTGAAGTGATTTCACAGATACTATATATTTTTTCATCAACTACGATATTCTATATATTCTCATCTCTGTTTTACATTCCTAAAATGAGAATGGCTTGTCTTCTACATATACCACCTCTGTTTACCTTAAATTCATCTCTGCTAATGTGAAAAAAATCCATTCACAGTCAGTGATGTAATGGACTCCTTAACAAGTCACTTGCATTTTAATAGAGGACCACTAGAAGAAGACAAATCCTAACACATGTTTGCAGGGGGAGTTTTCAGGTCTTTAGACAAAAAATCCCACCAGTTACAGCTTCGCCAACCGCATTTGTGGGCATAGGAGGCCAGCTCTGCCACCTGGTTGGGGTCTGCGGGTATCGGTGATCTCACGTCTGGAGTGCCAGGGCCCATGGAAGACTGAGCATGTGACTGAGTGCATGACTGAGTACTCAGTACATGACTGAGATCTGGACAGGGGAATAGGATGTTACACTCATAACTCCAGGGAACAGGAGATTGAATCCCGGGACCAGGGACACGTTAGAAAGGTAGACTGCACACCAGTGCCTGTCTTTCTTGGTTTGCCATCGGTCAGGTGTGTGAGAGGGGTCACAACTGAAGACACAGCTGTGGAAGAAAAAACAAGTCCAAGGCGCAAGAGAGGTCCCAGCGCCCGGGGCCCAGTCATACGGTCTTTGGAAGGAGAGGGAGGACGTTTGCCTATGTCGTGCATTTCTTTTGCAAGACATTTGAGAAATTGTTTCAGAGGATGACAACTAAACGTTTGATTCCTGGTGAAAAGAAATTCTTTATTTCTTTCTTTCATTCTTAAAACCATAACATATTGTCTTCTAAGAATTACATTTCCTTGGTTCTGTATAGAGCAAAATGGCTGTGGTTGGTCAGCAACACTCTTTAAAATGTCTTACAACTTATGTAAGAACAGTGAGGTTTTTCTGGACTGCATCCTAGGGTGAAACAGGAAAACTGGCTTCCGTTTTAAAGATGAATAAAACATTAGAAATGATTTATGTGACCTTAGATGTTTTCTAACTTTCCTACTGTTTTTATTTGTGAATTAGTCCTTAAATCCCCACCTCTTTTCAGTGCTGAATTCTTTCCATGAGTAGGAAGAGGAAGGAATTACAACTGTCAGTTTTGACTTAAGATAATTAACTAAGAATCATGTAAAAAAAAGCTCTCAGAGTTATTTTCTCATATTGTTTTTCTTCTTACATGTTTCAGATACCAATAAACAAATCCTATATATGTAATGTGTTTCAGAAATACATGTATGGGGCACCTGGGTGGCTCAGCCGGTTGAGCATTCGACTTCGGCTCAGGTCACGATCTCACGGCTCATGGGTTCAAGCCCTGCATCGGGCTCTGTGCTGACAGCTCAGAGCCTGGAGCCTGCTTCAGATTCTGTGTCTCCCTCTCTCTCTGCCCCACCCCCGCTCATGCTCGATCTCTCTCTGTCTCTGTCTCTCTCTCTCAAAAATAAATAAATGTTAAAAAGCTGTAAAAAAGAAATACATATATAGTATATATCATAATATACACATATTAAAATTTTTCTATTGAACTTTTCATTCCAATTGCCATATTTTTCCCTTTTCACGTTGAACTCCTTTCTCCACTACCAAGGACAGACTTTTCTGAGAAATTAAATAATCGATTATTAATTAATCTAATGGTTTGATTCAAGATTCCTTTTTAAGAGTATTTTTAAAAGGATAATTAACAATTAGATAGGTATAAGTTAAAAGTCCATAAGGTTCTGGTTCGTATTTTCCCTCTCAGCTGATGCACAGAGGCCAAATCTATTCAATTATTATTTGTACTGTGCCTTCTGATAGTTTTCAATATATTTAGAAGAGTAAAGATTGTGTTCACCAGTATTGTGATTTAATCCCTTGATGGAACAATGCAATCTAATTACTGTATTTTAAAACAGTTCTTTACTGCTTGAAACGGTATTACTATTTTAAAAATAATTTTGTAACATTAACAAAGTATATATTATTCAGAACAATTTTTGGGTAATGCAGTATGTATTACATTAAGATCTGCATAACAGTTTGTGTTCCTTCACATGGGTTTGTAAATGTTAAACAAAATTTAAAATTATTAAAAAGGTCTTTAAAATATTTTTTAAGTTTACTTATTTTGAAAGAGACAGGACAAGTGGGGAAGGGCAGAGAGAGAGAGAGAGAGAGAGGGAGGAGAGCGAGAATCCCAAGCAGGTTCCGTGCTGTCATCTCAGAGCCTGACGTGGGGCTTGAACTCATGAAACCTTGAGATCATGACCTGAGCTGAAACCAAGAGTCGGCCTCTCAATCAACTGAGCCACCCAGGCGACCCTAAAAGGGTCTTTTAGATGTGAAATTGTTATAAAGTTGAGTTGATATCATTATTTGCATTATATTTTATACGGTTTAAAGTGCTATAGATGCTGAATCCTGAAAAATTAATACAATTGAAAAAATAACTTATTATCATACTACGACTAACTTATATATTAGCTGTGACTTTACAATAAACCTGAGATGTAATACTCCATTTTTTTCAGGTGTTATACTGTTTCGTCTAAGAAATATTATGCTGGCTCCTTGAGCATATTATGGTAAACTTTTAGGACACAAGTAATTATATTCTTCTTGATCACTGTGTGACAATGTGAGGGAATATAATTTGCTTCTATATTTTAGTATCTGGAGGTATAAAGATAATACCCTGTGCAGATATGTACAACACACACACACACACACACACACACACACACACACACAATTTCTAAAGAATGCCCACAGTCACCAAACTTCCCAGGTACTCACAATCTAAAACATATCGTGTGTACTTAGCTCGAGAAATTGGTTTTCTGTTGGCATTTAGAACCCATCTGGCCACGACATCCTGATGATATTTGGCATGTATGAAGGAATTACAAATTCACTTGTAAACATTCTGTTTCCAAAAATAGCAGATTAAATTTGGTAAAAACGCAGTGAGTCTGCATTAATTGTGAGCATATTCTTAGGAAGGAGCATATTAATTAGCAAAAATGGTGGAGGGGAGGAGAGCAGTAACACTTTGACTCATCTTTCTAGTGGGGAAAAAATGACTGTATGCTTAGGAATACATCCGATGAAAGAATAATTCCGCTAGGCAGACATTTAACAAATTAATAAAAAGTTGGCCAATGAGGACTTACGAGCTTTAAACTGATTAAAAATTATGGCATTCCAGTATTTGTAAAATAAATATTATGTATAACTTCTACATTAAATACTATTCTTCTAGAAAGCTATATTCTTCTGCATGATGAGTAGTCAAAAAAGCATTTTAGAAATTAAAAAAATATGTAATATCTTTATCTTCATAAGATAACTATGCTTAGACTAAAAAAAATAATACAGATTAGCAAAAATAATGAATTATGTAGCAGTTTATTTTGTGCCTGTTGTTATTTCAAGAACTTTACATTTACTAGCTCCTTTAAGGCTTCTGACTTCATAATCTTATTGTTTTCCCAATTTATTAATGAGAAAATGCATGCTCAGGAAAGTGAAGACCTTTGACCAAAGACACCCAAGAAGAGAGAGAATTTGAATCAAGACCCCAGGTTCTATGTTCTTGAATCCTGCGCTCTGAGGGCTCTTGACGGTTTCCCACATATGGCCAGCCACAGTTTTACTGCTTCTGGTGGACTTTGCTAAGTTCACATCTAGCAGATTGTGACTGCTCACTGGCAGCAGCAGCTTTCCTTCGAAAATTTTCTATCTGGATACATTTTACACTTCTTATGTTAACAAACGAGAAAATGCTGCCCTTACTTACAAGTCTGTGTTTTGTGTTTTTCGAAGTCAACATTGTATGACTACTTTTTTTTTTTCCTTCATGTGCTTTATGAAGGAAATTCTTATTTTCAGCATTTAAGGAACATGGGATGTTGGGTTCAATATCACCATATGTGGGCGCCTTGTTTGTAAGGTAGAAACAGCTTTTTCTGAAAAGAAGGTTTTACCTGCATCGTGTTAACAGAGTATGTTTAAGATCCTTTATTGTTTTCCTGTATTTAATTTTTACCTTAATTCCAAACTCTGTTGAGCTCCTGTTTTGCGAAGTGCACTACAAGGTCTTTTTCCCGATTCTGCAGTCATCACGTTAATCATGTTCTTTTTATGTGGGTTCATCCAGCTGGGGCGACTGGAGGGCGAACATCGTTCAGCACACCAGGGGTCCCGGGGGGATCATCTCCCCCGGACCTTTTCTCGGTCAGTACAAACAACAGTGGTTAATGGTAGAAGGTTGGTAGCTGGGCTCCTGGGCTCTGATGTTTAGTTGCTCTTGAAACTGGACATTTTTTCTTAAAACTTTTATGCCAGTTTCCTCAGTGCTAAGACCTCATGAGTATTGCAAGACTTTAATGAGATGATTCAAGAAACACGTTTATGGCCATGCTTGACACACAGCTCGGGCTGCTGAAAGGCAAACATGTAGAACTAGTGTTTGGGAGGAAACAGTAGAAAAGTATATCAGATATGCATCAGTGTATATATATATATAGTTTTTGTGTATACAGATACTGTCTTCTAGAATAAAAATGATTGTCATGATCCTGAAAGGGAAAACATGTATTTTTATATATTTAAGTGAAAGGACAGTCACAGTTTACTTGTTTTTGCTATTTGGACACTCTTAGGAAAATTACATTTTCCAGCTTTAGGAGAATAGATTCCCAGACAAAAAGCTACAAATAACACCTGACCTAATTCTTGTGAAAGATCCCTGAAAAAGTTTTACCTAAGAGAATTTTCAGAGTGAATGACTAATTCGGTTTTAAATGACACAACAAAACAAAACAGATTAACGGCAGGTTTGTCGGCATTCAACGTCTCTTTCAGCACCTACAATTAAAAATAAATAAATAAAAAGCAATTCAATTAAAAAAGCAACCTGGCTTTCTCCTGGAATTGTATTTATTCTGTATTATTACACTTGTTGAAAATGATCTGAAATGAAAGCACAGTTATTAGAAATAATTGTATTTTTTTTTATTAAGACTCTACATTCTATCCTGATTTCATTAGGGTTACCCGCCTTTCTTTCTTCATTTGTTTTTCGGAACAAAACCGTGGCCTTCAGGCTCTTTTTACTACTCCGTAGCATCGATTAAAAGTTAGAATAGAATTAACTTAAAAGTTTAGAAGGAAAACAACGTCTCAGAATTGTGTTCAGTTCTAAAAGCTGATTACTCAGAGAGAGAGAGAGTTGTGTCTCAGGTGAAGTCTTCGGCCTTAGATCTGTGGCCAAAGTGTCCTGCTCACTTCACTCCGAACGGAAGGGTGTAATGCACTTGGTGCTTTCCCAATTTAAATGGTCATTATCAGATACCTAGGAGGATAAGAATTAAAAGAGAGCACCGGAGAAGTTCTTGGACAACTTCACTCTAAAACAAAATGGGATCAGTACGGTTTCTGTGAACGTTCGCGCAGTCATTGTTGGAAAGGGCTCGTAAGTGCGGGGGGTTGCCTGCCTGGAACTCTCTGATTGTGCCGGCGAGGCGTGTGATGATGTGATTCTGCTGACACTCCTTGATCTACCGAATAGCAGTTTGCTTTTTTTGTATTTCTCAACAGCAAAAGTCTGGGCACGTTATTGGGCTCTCGTGAACGCATTGCCTGTTACATTAGAGTCTTTCATTGCTTCCAGCAATTGGAGTGATTACACCTTTTGACTGGAGAAGTATTAGTAACGCGAGTCTTCTTAGTCTAAGTCTCTGCACGGGGGTCTCCTCTCGATCTAGAACTCGCAGCTAAAGTCTGTCCGCTCTCCGTCACATTCAGTGTATGATAGGACACGGGGACAAATACGTAAAGATAAGAAACACCCCTGTTTGGGAAGGAAGAGGATGAGAGTGCATCTCAGACAGTGATCTCTGTGGGACGTATTTCATCTCACTGCTGCTTGCAGACTGGGGCTCGTTCCCAAGGTCATCTGTTCATTGTCACCCCTCCCCAGTGCGGGCATCAGCTGTCGTATGGTACTGCTGTTCTGTATTCTCACCTGTGCTTTCTGGCAGGAGACCTTTACCAGGTGGGGCTCTACGTCCTGGGCTGCCTCAGTCCGCCGTGTCCTCAGTCAGCATCTCACTGCCGGGGCTCCTGAGGTGCCTTCCCAGGCTCCAGCAACCTCTTTCTTGCCGCTCACCGGCTGACGCCCAGGTGGGGTTTCGCTGGGACACCCTGGGCTCCTCAGTGAAAACTTCTGTGTCCCTCAGGATGCTCTTTTCTCTCCGCCCGCTCCCGAATTGCAGAATAGTACATCCCGATAATGAAATCTCAAAAACTACAGAAGGGAAAAGACGTCATCAATTCTACCACCGAAGGATGTCCTTGCTAACTTCTAGTGGCCCGGGGTTCCTTGTCAGCCTCATGTTTCCTTTAAATAGAATAGACTGCTCTTCTCATTTGTACGTTTACTCTGAACGGTTTTACGGCAACAGTTTCCTGTCACACGGTGGTTTCACCAACATTATGTGGTTCCGTCATCCAGGGTCACAACCCCGGAATCAGGCTGAGTTAGACCCGGTGATGTGGTTTGTCGTTACTGTTCAAAGCTTTTTAAAAGTTGGCTTTACTGTCAATGCTTGCACGGTGAGGATGTTTGGAATTTTCTTCTTTTGAAAGGATGGGAGACTCAGAAAGACTAGGACACCTTTGCTGCAGGGAGGGAAGCCCTCCCTTGTGGCATGCTGGCTCCATATGTTACATCTGTCACCACCCACCTTCATCCGCACCAACCCCCTTCACGGCACGTTCATTTCGCAGCACTATAAAGATTGCTTCTAGAACAATCTCACATGTCTCTGTGCATATCCTCAAATATGTTCTTCTCCTGTATTTCCAGGGGTAGAAAATTATTGGCTTGAAGGATATACGAAGAAAGGAAGCAGTTTGCACTTTCACTTAGCAACATATTTTCCAGGTTTTTTTGCTGTTTCACATTGTCCTTTTAGTGGGGAGATTGACTTTAAATATATGATAATTAGGGGGCCCCTGGGGGGGGGGGGTCAGTGGGTTAAGCATCCGACTTCAGCTCAGGTCATGATCTCACTGGTTCCTGGGTTTGAGCTCAGAGCCTGGAGCCTGTTTTGAATTCTGTGTCTCTGTCTCTCTCTGCCCCGCCCCCACTCACCCTCCATCTCTCTCTCTCTCTCAAAAATAAACGCTAAAAGATTAAAAAACAAATATATGACAATTTATTTATATACCTCTATTTTTGAAATGATTTCATGCAGTTTTGAAGTTTTCCTAATGATTGATTTGTTATTGCTTATTGTTCTTTTTCACAATTTTACACCTTTAACTTTTGATGGTATATTTGAATGCATTTATTGTTTAGAGTTTTATGTCTGATCTATCAATATTTCCATTACTTTTGCCTTTTCATGATTTGCCTAAAGAGCTTTTTTACTGTTTTAACTATTTGAATGTTCAAATTTATGTCTTTTATTTTTAAGTTTTGTTTTATGTTCATTGTAGCCTGAGTTAATCGTGATATATTTATAGATATCTGATCTTTGAATAATTTTCCAAATAATTGACCAATTAGCTAATGACTATTTGTCGAACAGTTCAAATTATATTATGCTCCATTTTAATGTGAAGGCTTCCCATAAAAGGGAAATTATTTCATGTTGTTTTAAAAGACATACCCTGTTAAAAATTTTTTTTTAAAAAAAGGGGCACCTGGGTGGCTCACTCGGTTGAACGTTTGACTTCAACTCAGGTCACGATCTCATGGTTTGTGGGTTCGAGCTCCACACTGGGCTCTGTGCCGACAGCTCAGAGCCTGGAGCCTGCTTCCCTTTCTGTGCCTCTTTCTCTCTCTGCCCCTCCCCTACTTGTGCTCTTTCTCTGTCTTTCAAAAATAAATAAATGTAAAAAAAAATAAAAGACATACTCTGCTTTTATTTGTATAAGACATCTTGTGTATTTTAATCAGATATTATTAATTGGACATTATGTCATCCTACCAAGAAAGCCTTGATTGTCATAGTCTCTTGGTATGACTCATATAGTGCTGCTTATTAAGTCAAACTCGACAAAAAGCTATAGAATTCCCTAGGGATGATTATTACAAACAAATTAAGCACTTTGGCTCATGTAAACGTGATGGTTTGGGGTTGATCATACAGGAACAGTGACCAAACCACTTTTAGCAAAATAGATATTAGCAAACTTTTAACATCAGCAGAAAATATTATTCCTTTAAAGGTCATTCAAATTCATATCCTAGTAATGGCTATTGAAAGTTGTGTTCAAATTTTATGTGGAAATCACCTTCAGAAGAGAGGGTATTGTGAGTTACTTTACTGTAGGTCATTTCTGTTACAGAAGATGTATGAGAACAGAACTGTCTAACAAAAATATCTCCACGCCTTGCTTTATCACCCATGCATTTCAAACACTGGGACAAATTCCTTCTCCTCAAGCATCCAGGTAGCTCCTGGGTGTTCTTTCCCGTAAGATAGACCTTTTTATGTTTCTCCGTGAAACCGAATGAACTGCTATAAAATTAATGAGTGTGTTTGAATTCATTACGATCCCTGCAAAGATGGGCTCCTTCTGTCTGCTGGTCTCTATTCCAAGATGAGTTTAGGAAATCATACATCCCTGTTTTAGGTAATATCTACTCAGAGATAAGTTTACTATACACTTCTTGACTGTTAAATAATATACCTTCGGCATTTCAAATTAAAATAAAACTTCAACGGTAAAAAAGTTTTAAAATTACTTTTCTTTTTTCTTTTTGTTCTATTTTCCTATTGGAATAGAAATACGTAGCATGACTTGGTTACTTACCGCTTATATCAGTAACGGGCGGGAAATACATTTAATGATTGAAACCTGCGTTAACATTTGTCTTTTGAGTAACGCGTGTCTTTTCCATTCATCTTGGAGCTACTTGAGTAGGACTTTCTAGAGGATCGGGAAGAAGAATATAATTTTAGGGACTAAGAATAAGAAGTTTTGCAGACTCTTCGACACGTAGTTTGGAGACCACCTGCACGTTCAGGAGAGCAGAAGAACGAGAGATCCTTGTCAGAGTTATCACAAGTCATCATCCTCTGGGCACGCCGTGGGCTACAGTGTGCTTTCCGCCAAATCCTGTGGGCAAATGGGTGGGATGGGCTTGTTTGGCAGAGAGCATACCTGTTTGGAGGTTGAACTGTTGGCTCGCATATTATCAGATGGGGCACATATTCCAAAGCATAGAAGTAGTGTATATCCCAATTCTGCTTTTTGTTGGTGCTGCCTCTGTGGTGCCCACAAAATCTGGTGAGAAGGTTCACGGGAACCCTGGGTGGTACGGTGGCGGCCAGAGAAAGGCTGGAGGCCACCGACTCCCTTCAGAGGATGCAGACCACTGAGCCCTGAATTGTCTTCACCCGCAGCTCAGGTTAGAGGGGAAGGGGAAGGCAGCTGGGCCACATGAGGCAGAACGTGTCACGGCTTGGACAAGACCTGTGGGGGAGCCAGGAAAATTCTGGGGAATGTAGTCAGTGTGGGAGAATCTCGGCTTTCCCTCCGGAGAGAAACTACTGTGATGGGATAGCATGAGGGCATCGTCCCATAGCTTGTTTACAAATGCAACTTAGGTGGTGGTTTTAAAATGTAAAGTGTGAATACTTGAATTCTGTGAAATCATACGGGAACCATGCAGATTGATTAAAAGCGATGCTCAAAGAGTTACGGTGAATTTCTGTAGGTTGTAGAGACAGGGACTGGCAGAGCTCGGATGAGACACCAAGATTTCTGACTTTGATTTTAATATTTTGCCATTGGCACAAGTCTGCCATTTTGTACTAGAAACTGAGACACATACTTAAGTTTGGCTGGTTTGATAGATTTTCAGAAACGCGACAAAGTCGTTTGTGTACGTCATTCGCCTTAAGTTAAACTCCGTGTTTTGAAAGTTTTGGGTCAGCACAGAGGTTCAGTATCCCAGGGGGTGGTGAGAACCTTTTTTAGAATATCTGATTTTCTTCTAATAGTATCATACACAACTGATTAAACAATATAACGTTACATGCAATAGTACCCTCAAATTCTTGTTCTGGGGCAGGCATTCTTTTGGACATCCTGTATTTAACTCCAATTTCCAGGAATCGCTTTGGCATGATAGAAACTTTTTAAAAATCTGAATTAAGATGTTTGTACTCAGGCTCAGCCGCGTCTTCTATTATCTGTCTAATCTTGCATTAGCCTTTTACAATTTCTGACTTCCAGTTGCAAATTCAAAAAACGCAAAGACATTTAAATGACCTAAAATATTTCCTCCACCACTGGCATTCCTTGATTCTACAAATGTGCATTCTATTATTCATGAATATCTTCTCTTCTGGTAACTTGCATGAAGTTCTTAGGAATAATTTCACTTCTTTCTCCATAGTAGATTTGTGTACATCAGACAAACACCCAAGTGCTTCATTTAGATGTCGTAACGGTGGAATTCTGGCAAACTATTTAGCATGTGGGTTGTTGTTACCCCAAAACACTCTTTGATGTTGTGCAAGGCTCACTCTGGGGGCATGATTGAGTCGTCACTGAGCACTGTCAAAAGAAATGTCTAATCACACCATTCAGGAGGTTGACTGCTGGATTCTGAGCAGGGCCTTTTATGCTTTTAAGGAAATACAACAGAAAAGCCTCAGCCCTTCATTTCAGTAGCTCTCGGATTGGAAGTGGCTTGCCATATTTAATGAGAGCCTCAGCAACTCAGAATGACTTGTACTTCTCCCTACCCATCTCCCAAAATGCTGTTTCCCCCAGCTTTAACACCATCTGTAACTGAGATTGGAAGTTAAGGGAGATAAAAACCAGTGAGTCAGAGCCAAGCTCAGCCATTAGAATAGCTTTTTCCCCTTCTAACCTGTATCACAGTGAATAATGAATGACTTAGTTCCAATTAAGAAGTTTCCTTTTAAACAGAACAAGTGTAATGGACCTCTTTTGAATACATTAAAGTTATCTGGAAAACATGGGTTTGTTAAACACACTTGCACTGCTTTTCCTTCACTTTTGGGGAGCCCCTGAAATTGACCGTGTGGCCTTGCAGGGTTTATGTTTAGAGCTCGCAACTCCCTTCTGATGTAGAGTTGGCCGTGGCATCTCCAAGTGAGAAGTTCAGACTAAGGATTTTGCTCGTTTGTTTTTGGTGTTTATGGTCACCTAAGAGATACCTCTGGAGGTTTTCAGTATAAAGTGCACAATGCTTGAAGAGTCTATTCTGTTTGGCCTATTATTTAAAGATAGTTTGAGGGGCGTCTCGGTGGCTCAGTCGGTTAAGAGTCCGACTTCGGCTCAGGTCATGATCTCACGGTCTGTGAGTTCGAGCCCCCGTCGGGCTCTGTGCTGACGACTCAGAGCCTGGAGCCTGCTTCGGATTCTGTGTCTCCCTCTCTCTCTCACTCTCTGCCCCTCCCCTGTTCATGCTCTATCTCTCTCTGTCTCAAAAATGAATAAAAAAACATTTAAAAAATTTTTTAAAAGAGTTAGTTTGAGCTTTTTTTGCACCTCATTAGGACAGGTTAAATATTGTTTACAGAGGCATTCCAACTTGCTTCTCTATCAGTTAACAGAGTATGATTGACGTTTATTTTGCAAGTCTTAGTTTTACAGAGCCGTGATTTCTCAGAGCGGTCCTGCACAAGAAGCCTCTGTGCAGAGCAGCAAGATTATTTACAGTGCAAAATGTTAGTTTATTTCACGAATTATTTACAATATCACACATATGCTTGGGCATAAGCATACTGTCATACTGTTAGAGATAGCATGATTAAATGTCTAAAGAATTTCATACATACTCATCTTGTGTACATCATGTTATGGACACTGAACATCTGGCTTAAATATGTGATGATAATATACAATATCTTTATGTACATAAAGGAAGACGCTTTTGATTTAGATTCCATTGGTTGGGTATATGGGGAGATATAAAGGTCTGAACAGTGGGTACAACTTTCAATAGCAGAAGTTTACAGTCGATAAATCCCTTTTCCCTACATCACCCACACGATTACTGTGAGAGCCGTGAGGATGTTAGGGCAGGTGTGTTGACGCCTCCTTACAGACAGAAAGACCAAGGTCGAAAGCCTAGTGCAGACGCATGTTCACACAGTGACCTCAAAGCGGCCATTGCACACCCCATCTCTTGACAACGGTGTAGTGTCCTTTTCATACAGTGACAGTGCCATAAAGTTGGGTTGGTTAAGGTCATCTGAAAAAGTGCAAAATCTCCCTCACCTCTTTTGCATATATGAGCATTGCCCCTGTTTATAATCAGGTAAGATTTAATTTTTACCTTTGGGAATAGCCCGTTATGGAGCATTTGGAAAATGAACATAAGTTCATAAAAGAAAGTCACCCAAATATTGTGTGCATTATAATATTATATACAACTATGTACAAAATATCTGGGTAACATGTATGTGTATATGTATATATTATATATAATGTATCAATTAGTTATGAATATCCAGAGTTTGAAATACAGTCATGTTAGAAAGGATCTGATATTAACTAGCCAGTGAAAGACTGGAAACGCGTTGGTGGGAACAGAACCGTGTCTCGTCTCTCGACTCCCAGGAGTCAGGATCTCACAATGATATCCGTACCCCCATGTTCCCTTTAGCTTGGGGATGTTCCCTCCTCTTCTGTGTTTGAGAAGGACTGACACCAGTTCTTGTTAAAATGCTTGGTGGCGTTCACCCATGAAGCCATCTGGTCCTGAGCCTTTTTTGTTGGGTGACTTCTGATTACTGATTCATACTGGTTGTAGGTATATTCAGTTTTTTTCTTTCTTCATGATTCAATCTTAGTAGGTTGTATATTTCTGGGAATTTATCCATTTCTTCTATGTTATCCAGTTTGTTGGTGTATAAATTATTCATTAATAGTCTCTTAAAATCCTTTATGTTTCTGAGATACCAGTTATATGTCTTCTGGTTTAATTTTGCCTTTATTTCAGTCTTCTCTTTTTTCTTAATCTAACTAAAGGTTTATCAATCTTGTGATCTTTTTGAGAAGAAGTTCTTAGTTACATTGATCTTTTCTATTTTTTAGTCTCTATTTCATTTAATTTTTCTGATCTGTTCTTTGTTATTGTCTTCTTGTGATAATTTTGGACTTGGTTTGTTCTTTTTCTAGTTCTTTGAAGTGAAAAGTTAGGCTGTTTGAGATCTTTCCTTTGTCTTTAAACATTCATTGCTATGAATTTCCCTTTTAGAACTGCTTTTCCTTCATCTCGTATGTTTCCGTGTGTTGTTTTTGTTCTCATTTGTCTCAACATATTTTTCAATTTCCTCTTTGATTATTCAGGAGTCTTATTTAATTTGCGCACATTTGCTAATTTTCCAGATTTTCTCATGTTACTTAGTTCGGATTTCATACCCTTGAGGTTGGAAAAGCCACTTGATGGGATTTTATTCTTCTTAAATTTGTTAAGACTTTTTTTGTGACCTAACATATGATATTTACTAGAGAATGCCTGGTATGCACTTGAGAAGAATGTGGGTTCTGCTACTTTAGGATGGGATGTTCTGGATATGTCTGTTTGGTCCATTTAGTCTAAAATGTAGTTTAGATCCAATATTTCCGTATACATTTTCTGTTTGGATGGTCTATCCCTTGTTGAAAGTGGGATATTGAAGTTCAGTGCTGTTAATGCATTGCTGTCTCTTTCTGCCTTCAAATCTGTTAATATATGCTTAATATATTTAGGGCCTCTGATGTTGGGTGCAGATATATTTACAGTTATTTTATTCTCTGTATGAATTGACTCCTTTATCATTGTATGATGACTTTTTTGTCTTTAGGAGCAGTTTTTTTTTAAAATTTTTTTAATGTTTATTTATTTTTGACAGAAGAGACAGAGCATGAGCGGGGGAGGGGCAGAGAGAGAGGGAGACACAGAATCAGAAGCAGGCTTCAGGCTCTGAGCTGTCAGCACAGAGCCTGACGAGGGGCTCAAAGTCACAAACTGAGAGATCATGACCTGAGCCGAAGTCAGACGCTCAACCGACTGAGCCACTGGGGCGCCCCAGGAACAGTTTTTTACTTAAAGTGTATGTTGTCTGGTACAAATATAGCTACCCCTGCTCTCTTTTGGTTTTGGTTTTGGTTTGCATGGAATATCTTATCCATATCCTTTCAGCCTATGTGTGTCTTTGTCTTTAAAGCTGAAGTGATTCTCTATGTGCAGCATAGGGTTGGGTGCTGTTTTTTGCGGTACATCCATGCATTCTGTGTCTTTTAATTAGAGACATTAGTTCATTTTCATTTAATTACTGATAAGGAAAGACTTACTACTGCCGCCTTGTTAATTATTTTTTGGCTACTTTGTAGTTCTTTTATTCATTTGTTCCTCTTTTGCTGTCTTTCTGATTTGATGATTTTCCATGGTGGTATGCTTTGATTTATTCTTTTTCTTTTATAAATCTACTATAGGTTTTTGCTTTGTGGTTACCATGAGGCTTATATAAACGTTTTATATTAACTGTTTTACGCTTACAACTTTGATCATATACAAAAGCTATCATTTTACTCATTCCTCCACACTTTATGTTTTTGATGTCACAGTTTACATCTTTTTATCATGTATATCCATTAAAAATATTGTCTGTACAGTTTTAATATTTCAGTTATTTAACCTTTATACTAGAGTGATCTGATTTACACACCCCCATTACAGGGCTAGAATATTCTGAATTTGAATCTATACCTAGCTTTACCAGAGTGTTTTATACTTTCATATGTTATCATGTTATTAGCAACCTTTAATTTCCTTTTAAAGAACTCATTTTATCATTTTTTATAAGGCAGTTCTAGTGATGATGAACTCCCTCAGCTTTTACTTATCTGAGAAAATGTGTTCTTCTCCATTTCTGAAGGAGAGCTTTGCCAAGTAAAATATGGTTGGTTGGCAGTTTTTTTCTTTCAACGCTTTGGATATCCCATCCTGTTCTCTCCTGATTGCAAGCTTTTTGTTAAGAAATGTGCTGATAGCCTTATGGGGATATCATTGTAAGAGATGAGTTGTTGTTGTTGGTTTTGTTTTGTTTTGTTTTGCTTCATTTGTTTTGTTTTTGCTTTCAAAATTCTCTCTTTGTCTTTGATTTTTGGCAGGTTTATTTATTTATCTATTTATTTTACTTTAATAATGTGTCTAGAGGAAGTTCTCTTTTAGTTGAAGTGTATGTGGACCTATGAGTTTTGAGTACCTGGATATCCATATCTCTCCCAGATTTGGGTAGTTTTCAGCAATTATTTCTTTAAATATGCTTTCTGTCTCTCCCTTCTACTTGTCATGGGACTCCCACAATGTCAATATTGTTATACCTGATGATGTTCCATAATTCTCGGATCCTTTCTGCTTGCTTTTCCTTTTTGTTTTGTGTGTGTGTGTACGTGTGTGTACGTGTGTGTGTGTGATCTTTTTTCCCTTTGGATAATTTCAAGTGACTTGTATTGAAGTTCACAGATGCTTTCTTTTGATCAAATCTGTTACTGATGCTTTTTATTGCATTTTATTTTATTTCATTGATTGTATTCCAGCTCTAGAATTTCTGCTGATTTATTTAAAAAAAAATTTTTTTTTAACGTTTATTTATTTTTGAGACAGAGAGAGACAGAGCATGAACAGGGGAGGGGCAGAGAGAGAGGGAGACACAGAATCTGAAGCAGGCTCCAGGCTCTGAGCTGTCAGCACAGAGCCTGACGTGGGGCTCGAACTCACGGACCGCGAGATCGTGACCTGAGCCGAAGTCGGCTGCTTAACTGACTGAGCCACCCAGGCGCCCCACTGCTGATTTATTTTTACCACTTCACTATCTCTCTTAGGTATCTCCACTTTTCATGTACTGTTTACCTGATTTTGTTTAGTTATAGGTTGCTGAGCTCCCTTAAAACAATTATTTTGAATTATTTCTTTGTCCAGTAATTTGTAGATCTCCATTTCTTTGTGTCTGGGTAGTGCAATACTATTGTGTTCCTTTGGTGGTGACGTATTTCCTTGATTTTTCATGTTTCTTACAGCCTTGTATTGATGTCTGCATATTTGAAGGAGTGGTCCACTCTGGCTGATTTTATAGACTGGTTTCATGGGGAAAGACGTTCACCTGTGGGTGGGAGTGAGGGTGCCAGCTAGGTAGAGTGTGACGACTCCTGCTCCAGGAAAGGACCAGTGGTGTTTCGGTCAGCTGAGGTCAGAGTCTGTGAAGCTTGCGGGGATCCTCAGTGCCAAGGTTATGTGTGCCTACAGCTGTGTCAGGGGCTGTTGAGGTTTTCAGTGGTGATGGCTGCTGATCTCTTTTTCTTTTTTCTTTTTTTTTTTTTTTAACGTTTATTTATTTTTGAGAGAGAGAGAGACAGAGCATGAATGGGGGAGGGTCAGAGAGAGGGAGACACAGAATCTGAAACAGGCTCCAGGCTCCGAGCTGTCAGCACAGAGCCCGACGCGGGGCTCGAACTCACGGACCGTAAGATCATGACCTGAGCTGAAGTCGGACGCTTAACCGACTGAGCCACCCAGGCGCCCCTGCTGATCTCTTTTTTGACTAGGAGGTATGTCACGGCAAGAGGGTCCTCCTTGGCCCCAGGTCGGCTCACAGGCACCCTCACAGATGACACGGATGTCTGGTGTGTGCATGTCGATGGGGCAGCCATGGGCTCTAGAGAGTGAGTGCTCGTGGAGTGGCAGCGACTCTGGGCTTACCTAGCTCGTGGCCATGGTGGGTCCAGTGCCTGAGACGTGAGTACGTGGAGCACCCGTGGGGCCGGGTTTTGACGCAAAAGTATGGCAGCGTGGCCACGGGGCGTGGCTCTGAAGCCTGGTGCACACGGAGGAGGTGCAGGTGGGGGGCCAGGATGTGTGTGCGGCTCAGGGCGGCAGCTCCTTCTTGGAGGGTGTGGCAGCATCTGTCTCTCTGGGGCATGAGGGGCGGCGATGGCGTCGGCCCCCTCAGTTGCTAAAGCTAAAGTCCTCTACAGAGCAGGCCTCCCGGGTCAGTGCCAGCCAACACTATGGGGTCCTCCGCTGTGAGAGCTGTAGGTCGTCTGTGGTGTCGTAGGAGCTGGAGGGTCCCGCAGTGCGGGCCACTGGGGCAGCGGCGTCTGCCGCTGGTGGGCACTGAGAGCCCCCGTCCTGCTCCTTTGCTCCCGGCCACCCCCAGACACCTCAGCTAAGCTGACGCACTAGACAGTCCTGTACGGGAGGTAAGTAAGTCTCCATGCCGTGCTCCACCCCGGGGTGGGATCTTCCTGGTCAGAATACCGAGCTTTCCCAGAGCGACTTCCAGTCCCGGACAGGCGTCTAGATGTTTTCTGGGGAGAAGACAGCTGGTGTGGCCTGCTCTCCTGTCTCACTCGTGTTAACCCTTCATTCGCCACGTCGTTGCCGTGTTCTGTCAGTCAGTCATCTAGATCCTCATTTAATCTTTCCAGGCATTGATGTTCCAGCCCACTTGATTAACATCGTTGGCTTCTCATTATTAGCATCACGTTGTGTCGAAATCCTAGTCTTACACATAAACGCATAAATCTGCATAATCCAGTCCCGACCTACTTCTCAGATCTCTCTCAGTAGTTCCATCTGTGGCCTCTCCTTCTACCAGGGACTTTCCCCCAAAATCACATGTGTGAAGGTGACTTTATTCACCCCATTTCCATAGAATCCTCTTCTCATTCTCTTATCAAATTTGTCTTCCCGAAAGATCCAATCCACGTGGCTTCTCTAACGGGAATTCTCTCCTCGTCACTAGGTGGAATTCAGCATGCTGTATATATGTTGTCACATCATTCCCTTCACAACTTTCTCACGGCACTTCCGCATTTTATTGACATTCTCTTTGCCCACTTGGTCCCCCTCATCATTAACTGAGAGCTGTCTGTGGGGAGGAACAGTGTGTGATTCTTCTGTGAAGTCCTTGCACACGGCCCAGCATAAGGCATTATAAGTTCCCCTCCAGAGTTTACTGAAACAATAAGGGGTCATGGAAAAGGTAAAAGAAGCTAATTCTGTACTTTCATAACTCACAGACCTCAGGAGAGGTGGGAAGGTGCTATAAATATAAATAAAAGTGTGCTGGCCTCAATTTATCACAGCTCCCAGGATGAGTCTCTCTTTAGTTAGGGCTGAGAGTAATGGATAAGGGCAGTACCTTCCTGGAAGCATAATAGCTGGGAGTGCATGAGACCTGGGCTCTGATTCCACGGAATCACCCACTAGCCAAGTGACTTCCATTGTCTTTCTCTATCGCCTCCTACAAATGAAGGAGATAGATGGTAAAAGTTTTCACGATGGCATCTAAGGGCTGTTAGAAAGATTGAATTCAAGTTTCCCAATGCATTTAGAACAAAGGGTAAATTGTTTAAAATGCAAATTTGTGTCATCTTGCATGGGAATTTGCTTCAAGTTGATATCTTCAATAAAATACTTTTTCAAGTTCCTAAATTTAATTGTGCCTTTTCTCCTGGCATGAATTGGTAAGCGAGTACAACGTGCCATGGCTTATAGGAGCTTATGGACTACATTCATTGATGAATTACAAGGTACCTTTACTATCAGATGTAATCAGGGGCGCCTAGCGGGCTCAGTTGGTTAAGTGTCCGGCTTCGGCCTAGGTCACGATCTCGCTGTTCCCGAGTTCGAGCCCTGCATCGGGCTCTGTGCTGAGAGCTCAGAGCCTGGAGCCTGCCTCAGATTCTGTGTCTCCTTCTGTCTCTGCTCCTCCCCTGCTCATGCTCTGTCTCTCTCTCAAAAATAAACATTACAATAAAAAATTCAAATGTAATCATACCTTACTTTTCAAACAACACTGTGAACTTTGTGAGGTGATTTTTTTAAATCTCTCATTAAAGTTTCTAATAATCTTAGGCAATAGGGGGAGTAGATTTGATGTTCCCTGTTTTAAGTGGGCTGAAAATGATGATGATATATTAAATGATTTTCTCTGTGTTACTGAGCCACAGCACCATAGAACTAAAACTTTACTGATTATTTGCAGTGCATCACGTTTTTTCTAAAGTGTAGTGAGGCCAAGGGACTGAGTGCACTGTTCAACTTTCCTGGGACACTTCTCAAGGTATTGGTTCATATTGGTTCTTTTTTGTTGTTGTTGTTAAAACAAACACACAAACAGGATGAAATTAGGCAAGACAGAATGTTTTGGTAGGTTTAGGCTCTCAAAAAAATTCCCTATAGCCATAAAGTGTCACATCACTTTCTTTCCATGATTTCTAAATCTGTTAGTTTTGGTATTTCTGTGTGATGGTGTAATCAACAAAAACCACACATGTTCTAATCACAGTCATCCAACATGGTTTTCGAGTAAGTTTTGACCAGGAGTTAAATTTAACAGTTCTTGAAACTCCTCAGTTCCGGGGTCTATACTGACACCTTCCTCTCTAGAAGGCTATTGATTATGCAGTTAGGATCAATAACCATACATGTTTTCAACCTCGTAGTAAGCAATTAAGCATTATTATGAGAATTTCATACTGACACTAGACTCTAAATCCTGATTGAAGTTATTGACTTCAAAACAGAAAACCTGTTTTATAGATAGGAGCTAAAAGAATAGAATTATAGGTTTAAAATAATTTTAGAATTTTTGAATGAGATATAAAAATTTTATATTAGAATCAAAATAAAGATGAATATCACCATTCTCTGATAATTACGGGGAAAAGTAGATACAAACACCTCAGTTTCCAGGTCTTTTATAATCTCAGCTACAAGGTGAATTCTTTTTTTTTTTTTTTTTTTTAATTTTTTTTTTTTAACGTTTGTTTATTTTTGAGACAGAGAGAGACAGAGCATGAGCAGGGGAGGGGCAGAGAGAGAGGGAGACACAGAATCGGAAGCAGGCTCCAGGCTCTGAGCTGTCAGCACAGAGCCCGACGCGGGGCTCGAACTCACGGACCGTGAGATCATGACCTGAGCTGAAGTCGGACGCCCAACCGACCAAGCCACCCAGGCGCCCCCAAGGTGAATTCTTGACATGTGATTGAATCGCCATGGCCTCTAGTTACTATGATGTACAAACATTGATATCAACTCAATGAGTTTTTTTTTTTTTTATCTCACTTACATGTAAGTTGCATTTATTATTTTGTGCAGTGGTTCTCAACCTTGGTTATACCTGAACTGTTAGAATTTTTTGAAAATTCTAATTAAAAAATTAAAAATTTTTAGAATTTTTAAAAAAACACTGATGCTTGGGTTGTGGGACCAAAGGTTCAGTGTGAATTAGTCTCGGATATTGCCCATTCATCAGAATATTAAAAGTTTTCCAGTTCATTCCAATGTGAAGCTAAATGTGTGAACACATTCAGTCTTTTATAATGAGACCAGGTGTAAACATAGGGTCTCCATGTACACTGTTTTAAATTTGGGAGATGTTTTGGTCACATAAAGCTGGTTAATGCAGATATAGCTTTAAAAGAAATAGGCCCTCACTTATCAGATATACTATTACTTTATAGAAGAAAGATCATCTTAAGATAATTGTAAAGAGAAAATGAACCTTTCAGATTATCGAACCTATGGTTAAGTGCCCTACCCTTTCGGTCTTATACGATCTTGGTTGATGGTTCAAATGAAATTCTGAAGGATCTGAATAATACTCTAGTGAAACAAAATGATATTTGCATAATTTTCATGTCCAACATATTTCAGTCAATTTTAATGGCTAAAAATCAATAACGCGTGGATGATATATATAGTTTTGCACTGCCAGGACTGTTTTATTAAGTGAAAGAACCAGTTTCCAATAGAGCAGGAAGTCACTGCCACCATCTGAAGAAGGACTCCAAAAGGCAGTGATGGTATGCGTGGGGTCTGTGTGTAACCCCCGTGTCATGGCCTTTCAGTCCAGCAGAAGACCTTTCTTGTCACGTCACCTGCCCAGTGGGGTAGGGCACACCGCAAGGGCCTCGGCAGCAGTCATGATCCAGAGTAAAAGCTCTGTTTTGATACAGTAGCATTTATTCAGAATCATTTACTATTGACATAACATTTGACTGAATGGAAAAAAGTGTTTACAGTTGTAATTTTTTCAGCACGCAAAATGCCTTGTGCTTTGATGAATTCCAGCTTATTGCAGTCACGCCTGTATAATATTTATGTCTCTGATTTACCATTTGTGAGAATTAGCAGCTTTTCTATTATAATTATACAACCCCACCCTTCAACATTGTCTGAGATAGCTTAACTTTTTCCTCCGGTGAAATATTTTAATTTATATTTTATTTTCCGGCTTCATTTTTCCATTCATCCTTTTTGGAATGTAACTTCAATTAAAAAAAATGGAATTGGTTCTTACTAATTTGCTACTAAACAACTCTAAGCAGAACATGCATGATTAGCACGCTGTCAGGAAAAATGTTAACAAATCTGAATTGACTCTTAATGATTGCAGCAGTCAGGAGGTTTACATTACCACGCACGCACACACGCACAATCCTTGTTTAAAAAGAGTGTTTGGTGTTACTTATGAGCTGGAAGCATAGTTTCAAATTTTTTTCATTAATATCTGTATTTATATTGTACGAGTTGAGGAGGTAGCTATAACACCGTGAACTTGGCAAGAATAGAGAAAAGCGACGTGAATTTCCAGTCTCCGAACACATGTCTTACAGACTAGGACAGCGGCCCTCTGACCATTTTCACATCATCTTCATATCTGGCATCTCACGTGTTTGTATTTCTTCCAGTGGGTACTAAATACGTGAACGAAGATTGTCGTCAGTTGAGCTGCATGATGATGACAGTCCCCAAAGGGCAATCCAGCCATCTGGATCTTTTAGATTGTCCTAACCGCGTCATATGAGGTGGATGTAGGCGCCATACAAAGGTCCCTAGAAAGCCGTTTCCTTCATCTTAGATAATAGTTTTCAGTGATTTGGTGAAAAATCACAGAACTCTTCACTTTCTCTTTTGAAATTTTCTTTACCAGTGGTTGATACAGTAAGTGATAACACAATACTTCTATTCTGTCAAAAAAAAGTAACCCAGTGATTTATCTTAATGCGTGTTAGGTATTCAGTACCTCGTATTTCCAGATCTACAGAATAAATTCCTTTTATAGTTTAGAGCTGAAACCAGAGGGAAAATTGTTTCTCTTTATAAACCATGCATTCTGTTTCATCAGATAAGGAGAAAAGCAAAACTCATCTTTATCTCCTTTCCTCTATTATGTGGCTTTTCATTTTGATTTTAAGAGTTGAACTTACTGATCTTATCTTGATATATAAATTATACATGTTCAGTGTATATAGTATAGGTGAACAGTAGGAAAAGTTAAGAAACAAAAACAAAAACCACAACCCCCCCACCCGAAAGTAAAACCCCCCTTATAATTGCAGGAAAGAAAAATTTAATTTTAATGAAAATATTACCTAATAATGTTTTTTACTTTCCCTAAATGTCATGACTTTCATATTAACATACATTTTCAAAAAAAATCCTATCTCCTTTAAGAACATACTTTTGTTTCCTTTTTGTGTATTTTGAACATATATTTGCGGGCACTAAGACTTATTTTAAAAGCATAGGTTTTATTCCTTGGTATTCCATAGCTAGCAGTGATAAAGTTGGACCTTTGGATTGATTTTAATTATTCACTTCTAAACACTGGTTGTATTGAATATCCTGTGGTAGCTAAATCCAATGACACACCCAGTCATCTTTCTTTAGAATACATTTTCAGAAGTGGTTTTACTTCTTGAACGGGTATTAAAACATTAAGGCACTTGACCTACACTTTTAAAATGTCCTTTAGTAAATGTCTGTTCCTTTAATACATCAATTTCCTGTGTGTCTTCTGTTACAAGTTGCATCAAGTATATCTTGATATGCATGCCATATACCAGAAATGCAAATACAAGTGGATAAAACAACAGCTGTGACACCTACTACATAACAGATGGGTACAGTTTTACGGATATTTTCAAAAAATACTATGGTAAACCTTTATCAAGTCAGTTCCTCATATATATTCTGTATTATGTATTATGTTGCTCTTTGTAATAGAAAAAGACAGTTTGGTTTGATGGCCATTTCTGTTAGATGATGAAGACTAAACACCATACCCTACTAGATTCTTATATTTATACATAAAACGAGAGAAATTACTAGCTCTACCTACCTATTCATCTTTGTGCCTTCCCACAAACTCATACGTTATTTTCAGGTGAAATTTTTCAGAAAAGGAAGGCAAAAGTTGGTAAAAATAGGTTCATTCATTCATTTTTAGTATAGTACGCGTACAGGGTCACATTAGCTTCATGTGGATAACACAGTGATTCAACAGTTTTATACGTTACTGCACGCTCATCGTGAGAAGTGCACTCTTAACCCCCATCCCTGCTTCCCTCATCCCCTCACTCACCTCCCCTCTGCTATCAACTTGTTCTCTGTAGTTAAGAGACTGCTTTTTTATGTCATTTTTCTTTTCTATTTGATTTGTTGCTTAAATTCCACATATGAGTGAAATCATACAGTGTTTGTCTTTCTCTGTCTGACTTACTTCACTTAGCATAATACCCTCTAGATCCACCCATGTTGTTGCAAATGGCAAGATTTCATTCCTTTTTTTTTTTTTTAATTTTTTTAAGTTTATTTATTTATGACAGAGACAGAGTGCGAGCACGAGCTGGGGAGGTGCAGAGAGAGAGAGAGGGAGACACAGAATCAGAAGCAGGCTCCAAGCTGTCAGCACAGAGCCTGATGCGGGGCTCGAACTCACGAACCCTGAGATCATGACCTGGGCTGAAGTCGGACGCTTAACCGACTGAGCCACCCAGGCGCCCAAGATTTCATTCCTTTTTACAGCTCAGTAATAATCCATTGTGTGTGTACCGTATCTTGTTTATCCATTTGTCTATTGATGGCCATGTGGGCTGCTTCCAAAACTGGGCTGCTGTAAATAATGCTGCAGTAAACATAGGGGTTCATATATCTTTTTGAGTTAATGGTTTTGTATTCTTTGTGTAAATACCCAGTGGTGCAATCACTGGATCATACGGTAGTTCTATTTTTAGTTTTTTGAGGAACCTCCACACTGTTTTCCACAGTGGCTGCACAAGTTTGCATTCCCACCAGGAGTGGATGAGTGTACCTGTCTCTCCACATCCTTGCCAACACTTGTTGTTTCTTGTGTTTTTGATGTTAGCCATTCTGACCGGTGTGAGGTGAGCTCACTGTGATTTGGATTTGGATTTCCCTGATGGTGAGTGATGTTGAGCATCTTTTCACATGTCTGTCGGCCATGTATGTCTTCCTTGGAGAAACGTCCATTCACGTCTTCTGCTCAGTTTTAATTGGATTGTTTTCTTGGTGTTGAGTTGTGTAAGTTCTTTACATATTTTTGCTACTAACCCCTTACTGGATATGCAAATCACCTCTCCCATTCAATAGGTTGTCTTTTTGTACTGTTGATTTTTATTTATTTGATTGTTTATTTGTTTTTGGTGTTTATTTGTTTGCTTTTTTTGTGTGTGCAGAGGTTTTTATTTTGATGTAGTCCCAATAGTTTATTTCTGCTTTTGTTTCCTTTGCCTCAGGAGACATCTCCAGAAAGATGTTGCTATGGCTGATGTCAGAGAAATTACTACCTGTGGCCTCTTCTAGGATTTTTATGGTTTCGGGTCTCACATGAGATCTTTAATTTATTTTGAGTTTTTTTTTTGTGTGTGGTGTTAGGAAAATAGTCCAGTTTCATTATTTTCCGTGTAGTTGTCCAGTTTTCCCAGAATCATTTATTTAAAAGACTGGTTTTTTTTCCCCATTGCATATTCTTTTTTCCTTTGTTGAAGATTAATTGATCACATAATCATGGATTTATTTCCTGGCTCTCTTTTCAGTTATTTGATCTGTGTGTCTATTTTTGTACAAGTACCATACTGTTTGATTACTAGAGCTTTGTAGTATATCTTGAAATCTGGAATTGTGATACCTCCAGATTTGTCCTTTCTTCTTTTTGTAAGGGGTCTTTTGTGTTTCCATACACATTTTAGGACTGTTTGTTCTAGTTCTGTGAAAAATGCTGTTAGTTTTTTGATAGGGATTGCACTGAATCTATAGATCACTTTTGGTAGTATGTACATTTTAACAGTATTGTTCTCTCAATTGATGAGCATGGAATATCTTCCCATTTGTTTTTGTCATCTTATTTTCTTTTATCAATTTTTTATCATATGGTCTTTCAGAGTATGCTCTCTCACCTCCTTAAGTTTATTTCTAGGAGTTTGCATTCTTTTTGGTATAATTGTAAATTAGATTCTGTTTAGTTGCTTTTGGCTACTTTATTATTAGTACAAAGAAATGCAACATATTTCTGCATATTGATGTAGTATCGTCCAACTTTGCTGAGTTAATTTGTCAGCTCTAGTAGTTTTTTGGTGAAGTCTGAAGGGTTATTTATATATAGAATCATGTCATCTTCAAATACTGAAATTTTTATTTCTGTCTTGCCAATTTGGATGCCTTTTATTTCGTTTTATTTTCTGATTTCTGTGGCTAGGACTTCTGGTACTATGTTGAAAAAAAGGGGCGAGAGCGGACATCCTTGTCTTGTTCCTTATCCTGTGGCAAAAGCTCTCAGTTTATTCCCCATTGAGTTTGATGCTAGCTGGGGGTTTTTATTGCTGGCCGTTATTATGTTGAGGTGTATTTTGTTGAGGGTTTTTATCATGAATGAATGTTATACTTTTTCTGCATCTGTTGAAATGATCATATTTTTTCCCTTTCTCTTATTGATGTGATGTATCAATTTGATTGGTTTGCAAATATTGAATCATGCCTCGTGTTCCAGGAATAAATTCATTTGATTGCGGCGAATGATATTTTTAATGCATTTTTGGATTCAGTTTGCTAATGTTTTGTTGAGAAGTTTTGCATCTGTGTTCATCAGAGATATTGGCCTGTAGTTCCCTTTTATTTAGTGTCTTTGTTTATCTAATTTCGGTATCAGAGTAATGCTGGCCTCAGAGAATGAATTTGGAAGTTTTCTTTTGTCTTCTAGTTTTTTTTTTTTTTTTTTTTTTTTTTTTTTTTGGAATAGTTTGAGAAGAATAGGTATTAACTCTTTAAATTATTTCGTAGAATTCACCTGGGAAGCCATCTGGTCCTGGACTTTGTTTGCTGGGAGTGTTTTGATTACTGATTCGATTTCGTTGCTAGTAAATGGTGTGTTCAAATTCTCTGTACCTTACTGATCCAGTTTTGGGAGGTTATATGTTTCTAGGAATCTGTCCATTTCTTCTAGGTTGTCCAATTTGTTGGCGTATTATATTTCATAATATTCTCTTACAGTCCTTTGAATTTCTCTGGTATTGGTTGTTGTTTCTTCTATTTATTTTCTGATTTTATTTATTCAAGTCTTTTTTTTTTTTTTTGTGCATGGCTATATGTGTATCAATCTTGTTGATCTTTTCAAAGAGCAAAGAGCTCCTGGTTAAAAATAAGTTATTTTTTAAAATCTTTTATTTCATTTTAATCAATAATATTAAGTTTTACCTGTTGGTTAAAGTTTTATTGTTGTCCCCTTGCTTTTTCTTTTCCTAAATAAAATGTCGATGATGGAAATACCTATAATGACTTTTAAGATTTTACATAGTAGCGTGGGTAGAATGCCAAAGAAATCAGTCTCTAAAAAGAAAACTGTCTTCTGTATGTTTAATGGGAAATTAGGTGTTATTATTTAACTGGGTAAACTGAGGAAAAGGAATCTCTTTGTGAGGTTTTGTTACTTTATCTTTTTGTTACTAACAATATTTCATAATTCTATTAGAACAAATGTTCACTTCCCCCATTTTTTTTCCTTTTAAAATATCCCAATTTCTCCTAACTCTACAGAATTTTTTTAGAAAGTATTAAATGCAAATATCTGGCAACATTAGGGATCTTTTCTTCTTTCTTTCACCGAGATCCTCAAATGTTCTCACACGGCAATAATCATTATGACTGTCATCCTAATGAAGCCGTACGTTGGTATTTGACTAAATTGTTATTGTAATACCAGAACTAAGACACATATTCCCGTGGGCTTCTGGCATTTGGGTGGGCTTTCTTCTTCTAGTTAATTAATTAATTTTAATACAAAGCATCGTCTATTGAGTTGCTAGGTGGGCCCGCTATAATACAGAGTTATTGTAAATTAATATGGACTTTCTATAGTGGAAATCATTAGAAACAGGCAGTTTACAGATACGGGAGTTTTGTGTTTTGTGTCATTTAGATAATAAAACAGTCTTAGAGGCCAGCAACTTATGAAATTCTAACTTTTTGCTGTCTTTGCCATACATATTTCACAGAAAGAAAAAAAAAAAGCAGTCTTGAATTTTGCTAATAAGGTGCAAGAGGCCTGAGGCAAGGCACCACCAACACAGTACCTCCTATACCAGAAGCAGGAAGTGCTTGGGTATCAAGGGCCCATTCGCTCTGTCCCTGAGGAAAGGTCAGCCCGGGTTAATCTCTCGCCCCCACTCACATGATTGCTTAGGCCTTGGCCGTAGACTGTGGATGCAGAACTTGTGCGAGCATCGGCAGTACAGCTGTCTTTTGCTCTGCCTTTTTTCTTTTCCTTTTCTTTAGCCTTCTTTGGCCGTGACTCAGATAATTTCCGTTCGGGTCAGACAGCGTGGGCTGCACACATGACCTGAGCGTCAGTGCCGGGCAGATCCGGGCCTCAAGGAATTCGGAAGCTACGAAGTGACCCCTTAACCAAAAATAAAATCTCGAGGAAAACATTTCAGATAGCGTATAAATCTTTACGTCTCAGTAAGCTTTTTCCAAGGCCGATGGATCTAACTGATCATTTTATCCAAACCACCACAGTGAAATATCTTTTCTTTAAAGTTATTACAACTGAGAACTCTCCTTTTACGTGCGATCTTTATAAATGTCTTTTCTTTTGTCAGTTCTAGAAGATTTTGATGTATTGGTTATTGGACAACCAGGATTGTTTCTGAATGATAACTAATGAAATATTATGGACACTAGGAGCAGTGGACAGTGGCCAGGCACGGGTGGCTGTGGGACCACGGGAGCAGTGGCCGGTGGCCAGGCATGTGTATCTGTGGAACCACAGCCTCTCCTGGAAGCCCCGGTTATTGTGTCTCCAGCACCAGGGCCAGTTACTGCGAATGGTAATAGTCATCATTTATTTAACATTTAATACATGCCAGGCACTGTGCAGTGCAGCCATGGGTAGTAATGGGGCAGGCAGGCTGGATCCGGGAACCCAGGGAAAGTTCCCACAGGACCAGCCAGGAGGGTCCTTGGCTTCACGTAAGATAGAAATCACACGTGAGCCGGTGAAAGTGATGAAAACAAGGTTTCTTGAATAGCGTGAGTGACAGAAAGAGAATAGCAGACGGAGTGTCTGAGAGACTCGGGAAGGAGAGAAGAATGAGTCTAGTCATTGCTGGGGTTAGAGGTTTATAGTGGAAAGGCACATGGGGTACATGTTCATCCAGGAATCCAGGGTAGGGTCCAGTCAAAGGCAAGTGTCAGGTGAACAGAGGGTGTTATTCTGTAACTCATCAAAGGTGGGGGTATGGTTGCCCATGTCAGTCGAGGTTTGTTTGAAGCCGATGTCCTGGAACATGTTTGGGATCTGGCTCTTCTTAGGTGTTATCAGGTGTTCGGGGTCTGGGACGAAAGTCAAAGAATGTTTAACTTTCTTGTTTCCCCTTGAAGTGGGAACATAGCTTCTTTGGCTTCTTCAGAGGCAACATATGAAACGTGGTAAATGGGACCCAGAAAAACAACAGAGATGGAGTCTTACTAACATGGCTCCTTCGGGGCACCTGCTGGCTCAGTCGGGTAAGTGGCCAGCTTCGGCTCAGGTCATGATCTCAGGGTTTGTAAGTTCAGGCCCCGGTCGGGCTCTGTGGTGATAGTGTGGAGTCTGTTTGGGATTCTCTCTCTCTCTCTCTCTCTGCTCCTTCCTCACTTGTGCTCTCTCTCTCAAGATAAATAAATCAACTTAAAAAAATAAATAAAATGGAGTGCCTTCAACTTCCCCTTCGGTACCACTTACTCAATTCACTTACCACCCTTTGAGGTAAGTGCCTTGATGATTCCCGTTTTGGAAACAAGGTTGCTGAGCAACAGAGTTTCAGTAGCTTGGTCCAGATCACACAGTACCAGAGCCAGACTCTGGACGTATACAGGTCAGGTCGTAGATTCCACAGCCTTGACCACCATTGAAATCAATGTAATTGGAGGTGACTTCACAGACAATTCTTTCACACAGTTGGTAGATAACATAATGGATCATTCCGCTCTCAGTGTGGTTGCAAACGTTAATTTAAAAAATACATGATTTAAATAATACATTAATTTAAAGATATATATTTTTTAAATATAAAAAAATATATAAGCAGATCTCAAATACAATATTGAAATCTATCATTTATTTATTTGTTTTGTATTTTACATTCCACATGTGAGTGAAACCTTATGGTATTTGTCTTTCTATGTCTGATTTGTTTCACCTGGCATAATTCCCTTGACGTCCACTCTTGTTGCAAGTGGCGAGGTCTCATATTTTATATGGCTGTGTAATATTCCACACTGTGCACGCACACGCGTGTGTGTGTATGCACACATACCACATTCTCTTTATTCATCTATCAATGGACACTTGGATTGGTTCCTTCTGGCTGCTGTAAGTCACGCTGCAATAAACATAGGGATATGTGCATCTTTTCAAATTAGTGATTTTGTTTTCTTTGGGTAAATACCCAGCAGTGAAATTATTGGATGATTTTTTTAAGGAACTTCCATACTGTTTTCCACAGTGGCTGCATCAATGTATATTTCCACCAGGTAGATTCAGACCCACAGATACAGAGAACAGACTGATGACTGCCAGAGGGGAAGGGGATGAGAGAGTGAGAAAAATGGGTGATGGGGGAGGGAGGTACAGGCTTGCAGTTGTGGAAGGACAAAGTCACGGGGCTGAAAGGCACAGCAAAAGGAATACTGTTAGTGATACTGTGATTGTGTTGTGTGCGGACAGGTGCAGACACTATACTTGCCGGGAGCATCGCAGACACGCAAAGATGTTGTTTCACTGTGTTGTACACCTGAGAGTAACGTAACACTGTGTGTCAACTACTCAAAAACACCCAGATAATAAATAAAACCAGAAAATAAATAAAAATGTATATGTATATGTGTATATATACAGCAAAGCCTTGGATTGCAAGTAACTTGTTCTGTGAGTTTTCTGCAAGATGAGCAAACATTTCTAATAAATTTTAACCTGATGAATGAGCAATGTCTACAATATGAATAGTATGTGACCCCAAATGTCACATGATCACAACTGAGACAATCTCTCTCTCTCTCTCTCTCTCTCTCTCTCTCTCTCTCTCTCTGGGATTGTAGGTGATCTTCTCCCATGCTCAGATGCTCAGTCTCAGGCTGTGGTGTTTGGCAGAAATCAGTGATTTTTCAGGACGTTGGAAGGTGCCCACAACTGGCACTGGTGTATTTTTGTCCCTTCAAAGCACCTGTGGACGGTCCTTTGCTTTCCCAGACAAGAGTAAGGTTAGGAAGGCTTTGCTTCATTCTCGGTCAGGCTGCCTGCAGATAGAGACCCGTTCCTCTGCTGCCCTATTGCCGGTTACATGAAATACAGTACATGACAAGAGTTTATTAATACTATACTGAGTCGACATCCGTTAGTGGGTAGTGAAAGTAACCCTCCTCTCTCTTGTCTCCCTCATATCAGTCGTGAAGGTTTTCAAAGGTGAGTGTGGGTTGTTTTTTTCTTATATTTTGTATTTTCTTTATTATTTTGTATTATATTACAGTATTGAAATCATTTTTATGTGAATATTTTTGGGTTGTGGAACGAATCATCTGAGTTTCCATTATTTCTTCTGGGGAGATTCACTTTGGTAAACAAGTGCTTTGAATTACAAACATGTTTCCGGAACAAATTATGCTCTCAAACCAAATTATGCTCTCAAACCAAGGTATTATCGACCACATTTTACCAGACTATTCCCCTCATGACTGGCATCTGGGTTATTTCCCCCACTGTCAAAACTGCACAGTGGTGAACATACTGGGAATCGCCATTTGTAGGCCAAACATAGTTTAATATTTACAAGTTCATGCTATTAAGATATAACCTCCATACCTGAGCAAGATGTACTCTGGATCGTACATACAGACTTTTAAAAATGACACTTAGAGCAGTTTTGGGTACCCAGCATAACTGAGAGGTATGGAGAGTTCCTGTACACCCCTGCCCCCCACAGCCCCCCTCCCTCCACTGTCCACATCCCCCACCAGTGTGGCACATTATTTACAGCTGGTGAACCTACGTTGACCCACCATTATCACCGGAGTCCACAGTTTACGTTAGGACTTCCGTCTGTTGCACGTTCTGTGGGCTTAGACATGTTCATAAGGATGCGTATCCATCGTTATGGTATCTTACAGGATAGTCTCACTGCCATGAGAGCCTCTGTGCTCTGCCTGTCTATCCCTCCGTCCTCGACCCCCTGATCTTTTTACTGGGTCCCTACTTTTGCTTTTTCCAGAGTGTCCTATAGATTCCAACTATAGATAGGAACAGTAGGTTAATGGTTCAAGATTGGCTTCTTTTACTTAGTGGTGACTCTTCATGGCTTCACAGCTCATTCCTTCTTAGCACTCATCTTCCATTGTCTGGTTGTGCCACAGTTTATTTACCTGCTCCCCTAACGAGGGAATCCTAGTTGCTGTCAGGTTTTAGTAATTAAGTAGGAAGTGGCTGTTGGGGCGCCTGGGTGGCTCAGTCGGTTAAGCCTCCAGTTCTTGATTTCAGCTCAGGAGATATGTGTATGTATATTTATACATACATACATATATGATTGAGAGTGCCTAGCACAACTGAGAGGCCTTCTCACTGTGTAATGCAGATCAAGAGACAAAATCAATTTGTATTTAAAATAAAACATGGTGCTCATTGTCAACACTGAATGTGGTGAATTTGAACTCATTTAAATCATAATTAAGGGCCTTAAATAAGAATATTGTTCCCATTAATGAGAGCACAAGTGGGGGAGGGGCACAAAGAGGGGGACAGAGGATCCAAAGCAGGCTCTGTGCTGACGGCAGGGAGCCGGATGCCTGGCTTGAACTCCCTACCCTGAGATCATGACCTGAGCCACCCGAGGAGCCACCCACGAGCCCTTCATTACTTTGCCAATTTGAAAGGGAACACAAAAATAAGTAATTGAAGAGTCTGCTTGATAAATTATACAACCTATGTCTTTACTAAGTGACAATATTTATAGTGAAGAATTATGATTATAAAAATGTTTATCTTCACTGTATAATCTTTTTCTTAACATGAAATGTATAATGTGTGAGACACTTTTCGTTTTATTGTGTTTCCTCCCTGTTAACAGGACAACAAAGGGGCAGGTGCCTAACACTTTATCTTTGCACAGCCAGAAAGCTTAGATACAAATTTTGGTTTTAATACTGGCCAAGCATTGGCCTTTGTTATCATTGGTTTTTTATTTTATTTTATTTTATTTTATTTTATTTTATTTTATTTTATTTTATTTTATTTTATTTCATTTTATTTCATTTTGTATTATTTTATTTTATTTTATATTATTTTACTTCATTTTATTTTATTTTTGAGAGAGAGAGAAAGTGTGTGTGTGTGCATGTGCACATAAGTGGGGGAGGGGCGGGGGGGAGAGAGAGAGAGAGAGAGAGAGAGAGAATGTTAAACAGGTTCCATGCTGTCAGTGCAAACCCTGACTCAGGGATGGATCCCAGGACCCTGTGATCACCACCTGAGACAAAATCAGGAGCCAAATGCTTAACCGATTGAGCCACCCAGGTGCCCCAGGCTTTATCATTATATTTCTGTCTGATTTTAACCATACTTCAGTTTAGATCCTTACACTTTAGTTTCTGTGTTTTTTAGATGCCTATATTCCCAGTGTAAGTTTCTTCATATCCTTAACTCAAGAAGAATATTAATGTATGAATAAATACATCTTTATTGCAAATAAATGAAAATAGAGGAGGAACATATAATTATGGGGATGTGAAATTTTTTACCAAAGTTCATCACTCTCTAGTCATAACAGCAAAAATATGGTTCCCATAGTACAGCGTATTAGTAATAGACATTTACAAATGCAGCCAGCCATATGTTTAATCAACATAAAACACATTTTGGAGGACTTAAACTTAGCCACATAAATGAAAGAGTAATGAAGTTAGTTACAGACTTTTTGGATACATTTGCCACTTCCTCTAATTAAGAAGATTAGTAATATTAACATTTAATGCTGCTTTATATTTTCAAAAGGCTTAGCTCATTAATGATTATAAATTTCCCTGGCATGTCCGCAATTATCATTATTCTCAATTTTATAGATGAGGGAATTTGCAGAAGAAAGTTAAGTACTTGGAATAGATTTTGAGTCCACGGGGTTTCAGTGGGAAGACTGGCCCTCTGTGGTGCCAGGAGCTGGTAGACTGCACTCATCACAGGAGAAGAAAGCAAAAAACAAACAAACAAAAAACCTGTATGGGTTTTGATCGAATCTTTTAGAATGCAGGGGTCTGCAGTCCAAACGAGTTCAAAGACGAGCCCTGTCCCTTACTAGTTATGTCTTCTTGAGTGAGTTACTCTCATGGGATTTATATACATGCTGAATCAAATGACCTTCTCTAAAGACTCAGAATACAGCAAGCATTTGGTAAAGTCGAGTGTTGTTATTTTGACGATGGTGGCGACGATGATGATGACGATGGCGGTGACCAGACAGGTGAGGTGGAGGTCAGGCGCATAGGATACTTTTCAGGTACACCGAAATGCAGAGATCTGTGCTACAGAACGACCCCAGAGGGTGGGAGTAGCAGACTAAGATCAGGAGTTGACAAACAGTAGTTAAGGTCACCACTTCTCAGTTTCTCCCAAAGCGTTGCTCAAGTTGCTGGTTGGCTGGCCTTAGGAAGGAAGAGAAAGTTCCGTAGGAACAGATCACAGAGGTTACTTTACAGATAGTCCCGGTGATATGGTTAATTTGTACTTCCTGTCCTCTGCATATACTGTGATCAGATTTATCTTGCTAAGCAATAAGCTTTTAACAAATTAAGGGTGAGAAAATGAACTTTTCGGGGGTCGTAATAATGCTGCTTATGAATCAAAACCTTATTTCCAAGTACCTAATATAATTTATTTATGTATAATTATGTGCTAATGTAATAATCACCCATATATTTGCAGGCTGACATTTTATAAAATTTGAAATACATGCAACTCTCATCTTCAACAAAATCCTGACAATTACCAGGCATTTATATCTGTATTTACATCTTCATTGTTTCTGCATCTCTCTACCTATTTTACAGATTAGAAAGCTAAAGTCTTGGAATTTTAATTGATTTTTCTAAGGAAAGTGCCTGAAGTAAAATTCCAACTTGGCACTTTTTACGGTATTTATATTGTCTTCCTTAATATGATTTTCTCCTGTTCATTTGATGAGGACCGACATTTAAGATCTCTAGAACTTGGGAAATCAAATAATTTCCATCCTCTAAAAATAATAAAAGATGCATTTATATTAAGAAAACATATATAGACATACATGTCATTGCTTTTCAGAAGATGCTCATAAAATAATTTCCGAATTTTGTTATGGTAATTTTTTCTGAAAATGGTAAGAAGATTGGGTTTATGAAACTGGTGATACTGGATTGTCTCTGTCATGACGTAGAGTTATGTTCAGTCAGAACACTGGCTACACTAACTGGGGGAACGAGGAGTTGGTGAGAAGCATTTGGGGTCAGAACGAATTCTATCAGAGCCATTTAGATTAATGGAATATGTTAAAGATGCAAACCCATTACATTTGCATAATTTCTCCTGTGAAAACTTTAATCATTGGTCTCAATCTTTCTACTTTACTATAAGCATATGATTGGTTTTAATGTTTGTTACACTCATTATATTTGCAGTGTGATTAATGTGCAAAATAGTAAGAGTGAATGTTAATTCTTTGTAATTCCATTTTAATCATTCACGGAGATTCATAATTTTTATTAGAAATGTACCTCTTTTCATAATAAAGTGAATATTGATTATTTATAGGAAAAATGTAAATACATTTTGATATTATGAATGTTGATGGTAAAATTTATGGAGAAAGAATTTGCTATCCATAGACTTAATTTATGCCGGTTGCTCATGACTCATTAGAAATAATTTTAAATGCCTAATAATATTTCATGGATATATTAATGCCAATTATATTTAAACTATCAAAATCTAAATTTGCATTCAATTTTAAATATGATTTTAAGCCATTAGTGAAATATCCATCAATGACTTTCTTCTCACGTCACATTATTGGAATCACCATTCTGGACAGCTGCTGCCTCTTAATATATTAACTCTTCGAATCCTCATTTTCAAGCAATAAGGGAACATTTAATAAGTGTATTTTTACCTTGTTGACCTGTGGTTCAGATACTGTTAATGCTAGCTTTATCATATTTACCTTTACAAATACAGGATGCCCAGTAAATTTAATTTCAGATAAACCATTCATCTATTTTTTAGTATAAATAGATCCCTACATTTTGGTATAAATAAATCCCTATTTTTATTTTATTTTATTTTATTTATTTATTTATTTTTTTGGCTTTCCTCATTAAGGCACATGATACACTGGGTTCCTCTTCACTCTTTTAAACTAAAAACTGAGTCTGGTTGCCTCAGGGGATGTGCAGGATAAACTCTTTTGTAAATTGAGGGAGAAAGCATTTCCATGGTGAGAAGACAAGTGGGGTGGGGTGCTCAGGAGGGCAGATGGGGGGCTCTAAGCCTTCTCCTCCAGCCCTCTTAGGATTCAAGAGAGCAAAGGCGAGACCTTTGGAACCAATGTCCCCGGGGCTCAGTGAGGTTCTCGGGGCAGTGAGCCCTGTGGGGCACTGGCTGGTTGGAGGGAGCAGTGCCTAGGGGAGGATGCCAGTTGGTAGCCTGTGCAGGGGCCCCCGGGTCCGCTGGGGACCCACGTCAGCCCCGCCAGCCCCTGCACAGGAAAGACCATTTCTGGAGTCATAATTTATAAAGGGGAATATGTGTGCCTGTAAAACCACAATACATATTTTGCAGCAATACCTAGAAACAAAAAGAGACAAATTTGATATTAAAGAACCGTGGTCTGTGAGTGGAGAGGAAATAGGAGTAGGAGAGAAAAACAAAGGGACATTGATTGAGAACTTAACTGATAACTGGGGCGCCTGGCTGGCTCAGCTGGAAGAACATGTGACTCTTGACTCGGGGTCTTGAGTTAGAGCCCCATGATGGGTGTAAAGATCAGTAACACAAAATAAAGTAAAACACACACACACACATTGATCACAGATTCTTCATAGACTCTGCCCTCATCATTGATACTTTTGGCATGTTAATCATTTGCTGGTTTCAGCCACACAGATGTTCATGCCCTTTTCGAGGCAGTCACTGAAAGCCTGTTTTGTGCCAGTTTGTACCACACCTGTGATAGTTGCTGTTAAAGAGTCAGAAGACAGAGAATCTGTTCAGAATCTTGGGGAATCAGAGAGTCACCTGAGGGGTCAAATGGGAACATAGGCTCAGGGCAGTTGTGGAGATGAGGTGAACAGGGGCACCGAGGACCACGGCCGCAAGACCCAAGGGGAGTGTGAAGCAAATCCAGAGTGACTTCCCGGAGGAGGTCAGGGCTGCTGTCTCACTCCTGATCCCTTCTGCAGTAATTTAAAATCTTAAGTATTTTTGTGGTGATGATGCCACCTGCTTAGTGATTAATCTGAAGTCCGTGTATAGTTGCGTTTTATGATGATTGTTTCCATAGTAACAGTGAAATGCAAAAAAGATATTTATGATACTAATGCAATAAAATAACGTTTATGTAATTCTCTATCGAAATTCCAAATTTAGTGACTGGATATGAATAAACAAGCAAACCTCTTCATGGTTGACACCTGCTATATAAGAAAATTATTTAATTAATTAAAAAAGTATTGATGATTCTCTTTTGCTACCAAAACACAAAAGCTTGGAAAAATGAACATATTTCAGAGTTACAATCTGAAATTTAAAAAAAGCGCATTTTCTATTTTCACGTGGATAAACGTGAAAATCAGCAGCAGTGAAAGCACCGTTGCCTACTTGAACCACATGTAATGGTTGGCACATTGGGAATTGTCACTTAAAGAATGTTGTGTGCAAGGTCCCTCGAGCTTTTAATGCTGCTTTATTGCATAAATTTGGGGAATTTAAAGACCCTGAATTTCTTGTCATATCTATTGAAATCATGGGGGATACTAATCTTACCTGTTTAGCTTTACACTATTAAACATATTTTGATGGTTTTCCACTTCTAACTCATTATGGTTTAATGCTAGGGACTGGGGAAAATGACACATAGTCTCTCCCATGTATATTTTTTAACCCTACTTTAATTATAAGATTGACTCTTTAAAAAAGGCTAGCATTTCTTTTTTCTCAGGGGCTTAGAAATCGAACAGTTACCGAATTGCTGTGAAAAGGGCTCTTCCATTGGATTTAATTTCGTGCACAAAGTATCAGCAAGTTAACAAGCCAATTCATATTTTAAAATATTGCTAGACAGAGGTTATGTGGATTGATCTTCTAGGTGAATTTAACATTAATCCTTACCTAAAAAATAAATTTTTATCTAAACCCCTGATAATTGACTCATCTAACCTGATTATCAGATTCCATTCTGTTTTGCCTTTCACTGTGAGTTTGGTGGTTCCCCAGAAGAATGGTGTTTTTTCTACATGTAAAACAATGTGTTAGAAAGTCTTCAGAATAGTTGCTACACAGACAATAATAATTTACATGGTATTAACTAGATAACAAGTTCTTATGAATACAGCTAGAATAAATAGTTGTAGGGTATACTGTAAAGATTGACTTACTATAATTCTTTTTCTTTTTTTTCAGGTATCTGCATAGAATTTAGCATAATATAGTATTTAAGTTGAAGTTAAATATATACTGACTGCATAAATTTAAGGGTTCTAGATGTTCATATATGTGTATATATGGAAATCAAATCTGAAGAATAAATTTTAGCCAAGTTTAAATATACTATTCCAAATATTTTCAAGACAGTTTTAAAATTTTTGGTCTGAAATATACCTAGAACTGTTTGAATACATACATGTGTATGAGTGTGTGTGTAAATAATAGATTTGCTTTATGACAGACTTGAAAAATTCTGATTCCTTGGAGATGTGATGAGAATGAGGCATACTTTAAGAGAGTTTTAATAAAAGCAGATAACAGATAATTCTTCTAATTTTTTTTGTCCAATTTTGTTTTGTGTTTCTGTATTTTCATTTTTAAACATTCATTTTCTAAGGCTTCTGTTATCTTGTTTTTGGTATGGAAACGATAGACTGGGGCAAAATCCATTTTACCCTGGTTAGGTCAGAGCTGCAATAAGATATTATTGACAAGGTGATGTAAGCAATAAAAATTAATTTCCCAAATAATTTCCTACAGTTCTGGAGGCTTAGAAATCCAGGATCAGAGTGGAACATGGTGGGGTCTGTTGTGAAGCACACAATTATGTTCTGTGTCGTCAAACGGAAGACAGCAGAGTGGGAGGGTTAGCTCCGGAGGCCCTCCTCTCGAGGGCACTAACCCCAGTGTGGGGGCTCCACCCCCAGGACCCCTCATGGTCCCGCCTCCTAACACTATCACCTTGGGGGCTGGGATTTCACCATAGGGATTTTGAGAGAACCCAAACAGTCCATCACAGCCATAGAGCATTTCATCGTCTTAAAAAAATGGTTTATATTGATTTGAAAATGAAAATACCTTCTTGTGGATGAATGGAACTTGTTATTATGATTATAAATATGACAGAGAATTGTACCATTCCTGAGTTTAAGTGTGAAACACAGTTTGAAGTCTTCATTTGCGTGTGACATCAAACATGCACACACACATTATCCTTATCACAGAGTGTAGGGTAATCAATTCAGATAAACCAAGAGGACTCAGTAGGTGGCGAGCAGAGTAAATGTGGACAGTTCACTGCGAGCCACACTACCCACGAGCGAGTGCCCGTTCTCAAGCGTGTCGAATGGTGAAGACATGGTAAGCCTTGCAGAGAAAGTCTCTCTTCAGAGGGTACTTGTTCTATTTCGTTCTGTTCTTTCTGAAAGTACGACCTTTTCTAAGTACCTTGAAGAAGTGAGGCTGATATTCAAGCATCATATTTTATTGCTGGTACAAAGGGAGTTGGTCACATGTGATTCTTCAAGCATCTGACACTTTTAAAGTGCAATATGTTTTTGATACTTTCAGGAAGGAAAAACAAAATCTTGAAGAGAAATGTACTGTTAGTGCGCACTTGACAAGCAAACAGAAAATGGCAATTCTAGCTTTGAAAATGTGAACGTTTATTGATGTTTCAGCTCTGCGATTAGAAAAGAACTCCTTCCAAAGAATACTCTTATAGGTGCTGTACTTCAGACCGTGGACGCGATTTTTCTCTGGAGATTCGTGTTGTCTTCCACATTGGGAGGAAATTCATGGCCTCACCTGGCCACCGCCACCTCAGATGATGCAAAATAAGAGGTTTTTTTTCACCCCATATTTCCACTTTAATTTGGCAACTGATTCTACCTGGGGAAGTTTCTGACAATAACTGAGCCTGCATTTTTTTTTTAATGAAAATAGCATCAGTCTTCTTTCACCTCCAGTGGTAAGGATAGGTTATAAGTCATTGTAGAGTTAGAAGTTCAGTGTATTAATTGTGAACTCTTTGAAAGCATTTGCTTTGGCGGAATCAAGTAGCAGCAGGCCTCCAACTGTCCTGTAAGCCGCTGGGCTGTGCTGCTCTGGGAATCCGCTGTGTTACTGGACTAGTTCACATCCTTATAAATGGTGGTGAGTTTCTCCCACCGCAGTCCAGACAGCCGGGGTGAGGGGCAGAGCACGGGAGGAGCTGAGAACTCCGAGTCGAGTACAACTTGGGGGAATTGTCTTTTATCATTACATAGCTTCTTATTGGACAAATAGATAGAAAATAATTACTTGGTAAATTACCACACATTTTCAAGAGTCGGTCATTTAGTGGATAGATGTTACTAACAGCTTGCTCTTCTGGGGGTGCTACCAAGGGGGCGTCCCCGGGTCACCAAGTTCACGTGGTGCCTACCTCCTAGAGCATCCAGAGCAGAGCGTGCACAGTACTCTCACCGCCACTGCATTTGACCCTGGGACATAGACCTCTTACTTCCCATGTGATCGCTGGTGCTGGGAAAACCATTATGACTGTTTTATTTTTCTTTCTTTCCTCACTACAACCATAGAGTCTTACAACCGGTAATAAATAGCACAATGAAAATCACGTTGTGGCTTGATTCCACATTTTGGAATTTTAACACATTTCCAGTGTGACCACGGGATTCTGATTGTAAGGGGGAAAGGTCGGGTTTCGGAACAAGATCTGCCTCTGTCTCTTTACCTCCGTAGTGGAGAAAATTTACTTTTTTTGTACGTAACAACAACACCAAGGAAAAATCTCAAATGTCACTGCAATGTTAGGTCACATCGATAAGGATACCATGCTATGCTAACATGTTTTTCATTTCATGATGTTAATATATTCAAATAAATGTATTACGTTTTCTCGATATACAATAGTTAAAACAATATTTCAAATCATTGATTTCAGATAAGAAAAGGAAACCTCACAGAACCTGTATTGCTTTGCACAGATCATGGGTCAGTCAGGATATAGCATCAAATAAAAGCCTATCAAATGAGTAAGCATAGCTTTTGAACATTAGTGTTGAAAACTGTGCCTCTCCAGTGAACACGGAATTTGATGCTTCCCAGGAAAAATGTTGTTAATTCTGATTTTATTTTGTGTAAGTGGTTAAAACATTAACAACATTGAAAGAAACCATTACGTTTCATTATTTTCAGATATCCCAGCTTTCTGGTGAGGTTATAAAATTCCGTGGAAACGGCGAAGGGCCCGAGGAAAGTCTGTCCGAGTGAATGGTGTGGAGAGCGGAGGGTTTGAGGATTTTTATCTGGAAACCAGACCCAGGTGTCTTGCTGTATTTTCCCCCGAACATTTAGTATGCAGCCACCGCTGGGAAGCAAGGGACTGCAATTCATAGATGCCGTCCCGATTCCTTTCAAGTTCAGCCACACCGCCGGCTGGCAGCTGAATCCTCCCGGCGTTTCATTACTTTTGTGTTTGTTTCTTTAAAATTTTTGAATTTTTATCACCTACGTTTTACTCAGCTCTTCCTCACTTATGGAGAGGCAATAATAGAGAAAATCATTACCTCCACAGCTGCAGACTAATGCTTTCAAAGTGTGTCCCCTGGTGCTACGTGGTACTGCCACCTGTCCCGAAACAGGAGTTTTCCTCTTCGGCCTCTGTCAGTGATGCATTCCTCTCCTCACGTTGTATTCTAAAGAAAACACGATTTAATAATTAGCAAAATTTTCAGAAAGAAGGTACTGCACACGAAAGGTCGGTGCACTTGCCCCAGCTCCCTCTCTGATGTCGTTTCCTCTTTGTCGCTCCCTGGCTCAGCCACACCGATGTCTTGTTCTTCAAGGATGGTGAACACCCACCCTTTTGGAACTTTTAAATTTCATCACCGCCGCTTGTGTGAACACTCTTTTGCCTAATAGCGCACTTTGTCCCTTCTTCACTCAGCCCTCTGCTAAAAGGGCACCTTCACAGCGAGAATCACCTGCTCACAGTATCTGAAATACTCCTTTTGCCACCCGCGTCACTCTTTGTTCCTTACCTGCTTTATGTTTTATCGCAGCAGAAATCCCTCCCTGGCATATTCCATATTTGCTTGTCTATTATTTATCTCTTCTCATCCACCCTCTATGATTCATTCCTTGAAACTCTTCAGCAACTTCATACAATATTGAAAAAACTGATATTTTGAATGAACCTCTCGGAGGGGGTTTACAGCAAGGGAAGCAGCAGGTGTGGAGTATGGCGGTGGGCATGTGCCACACTCGGTTTCCTACCGTCACTTCTCTCGCTTTGCAGAACTAGAGTTCATATGATGACAAAGTAAGCATTCTAAGAACGCAGGGCAGGTTGGCACAGGTGGTTCAGCTCAGGCTCGTGGGACGGGGTACCTGTGTCCAGCTCCTGACTGTCTTCTCATCGTCCTCGCGTTGATGAGTCAGTGCCGCGTCCTGTCCATACTCTGTTCCAGGCTGTGTGGCCGTCCCATCTGTACTGTGAATTCAGCCTAAAACAAAGGCCGTGGGGTACTCAGAAAATAATTATTGTTTACCTTATAAATTACTTTGAGAGGTCAGGAACCAATGTGAAGACAAATGCTGTAGCTGCGATCTTGTGAGTGGCTTCTGTGGCGTATTCGCTGCGTTATGTGGAAATACTTGTCTGCACAGTTCCTAAAGTATCACGTGGTACTTCCATGGTATTTACTCATTACCTGTTTTTATATTGAAGGTCTCTACGTAGTACTTCTATGAAAACTAGGAATGTACAAATCAATTCACATTTATTTCTATGAAAACCATTTAGAGGATTTTGTATTGGGTATTGCTTTTGTAATAATGCCCTTCGCAAGACTTTTTTAATGATAAGAAACAGCTGTAATTAATGATTATCGCCTTTGTTAATGCCAAGGGGAACAGATACTGACACTTTGAAAGAAATAATTTAGATCAGATAATAAGGAAGTGGTGACAAAAATTAAATACGGTTTTAGAAAGCCAAGCTTTGTGTTAAGTCTGAATGGAAACCCATAGCATTGGAAGACATTGGCTCCACCCATGTGTTTATTAGTGTGCGTGTGCATGTGCATGCACACACATATTATATGTATATATATACATATAATATGTGTGTATATATAATACATACATATATACATATGTACATACATACATATATATGTAAATATACATACATATATAATGGTAAATTACACCCTCTAGTATAACTCACTATATTCCCAGCATAAGTAAATATATATTACTTTAAACAAAAGAGGCTTTCTTAAAAGTCATATGTAAATCAGGTTTTATGCTCTCGACTATCAAACCATATTTTCCCAGTGACTGACAATGTAATTTCAGAGATGTGCTCCTGAAGAAAATATTGGCCCTGAGCCTCCTAAAATGTCATGTTAGAATTCATCAAACCTCTTACAATCTTAAATTTTAAAGTAAATTAATATTTTTGTAATAAAATACGTACAGTGCGATTTAGGTCAGATACCACACCTACACTCTCGTAAAGAATTGGCGTAATCTGAACATGAATAGATACTTTTCTAAAGAAGGCATCCAGGTGGCCAACAGGCACAGGAAAAGATGCTCAACGTCACTCCTCATCAGGGAAATACAAATCAAAACCACACTCAGATATCACGTCACGCCAGTCAGAGTGGCTCAAATGAACAAATCAGGAGACTATAGATCCTGGAAAGGATGTGGAGAAATGGGAACCCTCTTGCATTATTGGTGAGAATGCAAACTGGTGCAGCCGCTCTGGAAAACAGTGTGGAGGTTCCTCAAAAAATTAAAAATAGATCTACCCTATGACCCAGCAATAGCACTGCTAGGAATTTACCCAAGGGATACAGAAGTGCTGATGCATAGGGGCACTTGTACCCCCAATGTTTATAGCAGCAGTTTCAACCATAGACAAATTATGGAAAGAGCCTAAATGTCCATCAACTGACGAATGGATAAAGAAGATGTGGTTTATATACACAATGGAATACTACTTGGCAATGAGAAAGAATGAAATATGGCCCTTTGTAGCAACATGGATGGAACTGGAGAGTGTGATGCTAAGTGAAATAAGCCATACAGAGAAAGACAGATACCATATGGTTTCACTCTTATGTGGATCCTGAGAAACTTAACAGAAGACCAGGATGGAAGGGAAGGGAGGAAAAAGTTACAGAGAGGGAAGGAGGCAAATCATAAGAGACTCTTAAAAACTGAGAACAAACTGAGAGTTGATGGGGGGTGGGAGGGAGGGGAAAGTGGGTGATGGGCATTGAGGAGGGCACCTGTTGGGATGAGCACTGGGTGTTGTATGGAAACCAATTTGACAATAAATTTCATTAAAAAAAAAAAAAAGAATTGGAAACCTGTGCAGACTGGTTTCAGACTGTGGAGAAAGTGGCCTTAGCTCGCATAACATTACTTCATTCTTAAAAGTTGCTTAAGAACTCTTTTAGTGTTAGTTTATTTCATAGTGGCTCTGTTTGTTCAGTCTAGACGTAGGGATTACAGAAAAAGCTCTCAAAGAAATGCATGTACTAATACTTTTAAGAAAATTCCAGTACTTTTAAGAAACAAGAGAAACGATTCATAAATGCAACATTTCCATAACCATTTAACAATCTGCAAAATTTCTGATGAGAAATTTTCTTCTTATTATCTCATATTTGAGAGCAAAGAACTATTTTTCCCAGTTTAAAAATCTGCTTTGCTTTATTCTGAGCTTTTCTTTCTGTAGGGAAAAAAATAGCATTTTTAATTGTAAACAATGTCAGTGTCAGCTTGTAAACTGTTTTTTTCCCCTGAATAATTATCCTCATCATCTCTCCTACGTCAAAAGAGTCATCTTTAGTTTAAAAAACATTTGTAAGTATTAGGGTGATCATTCATAGACATTGACAGAAATAGGTTCATGCTAGGTAGATTATTCCAAATGGGTTTACAGTTTTATTACTGTGCTTTTCTGAAGTGTGTATTTTCTTATTTCTGAAAATAGATTATTTTGAGGGAAATAGGACTGATTTTGGCAGTGAACTTGATAGTTTGCCCATATGTCCTCAGGAACCGAGTTAAATGATCTGGAGGTATTCTCACGGCAGTGTTTCGTTCGAACACGCTGTTTCTGTTACACTTGTGTTTGATAAAATTGTAAGAAAATTCAAAGATAAATGAATTTAAAAGTCTTTCATACAACTTGGAAATTTTTGTTTGTTTGCTTTAAAAAAAGAGAACTGAAATTCCACCAGTGAAGAATTGGGCAGCTGTCTGCCTTGGTGAGAGTGTGGGTGAGCCTGACTGCATGTGTTGCTGGCTTACGGGGACCATCACCTCTGATGTGGGAGCCACAGGCTTGTCTCATGACATTTCCATCTTCAGTAGAAGAACTCACATCTTGGTTGGGAATTTTGAAGGTATCAAAGCCTCTTACTGCGTAGAGGATGGTCCTCTCTTCATGACCCATAAACCATGTAAAATCTTTTTTTTTTCTTTTTTAAGAGGAAAAGGAATTTATTGGAAGGTTATAGGATAGCCTGTAGAATTACAAGGCCTGCACGATTTTTGTGTGCTTTTTGCTAATTTGTCCCAGCAAGTTTCCCGTGTCACTATACTAACAAGCACGTGGTCATCTCATTCTTTCACACTGTTCCATGACAGTTCATTTTGTAGGTAGGTATCCGCTATCTGTTGTAAAACAAACCACATCAAAACCTAGTGGCTCTGAAAGGGCAGGTGCACAGTTTGTCTGGCCTAATACCCTCTGACTGACTTCTCAGGAGCTTTCTGACACATCTGTGGTCAGCTGGCAGGTCAGCCGGTAGCTAGATGGTCTAGAACGGCCTCATCTTTGCTCTGGAGGTTGGCTGCTATCTGCCGGGGTGCCTCAGTTATTCATGCGGCCCCCCATCTCCTAGCAGGCTGGTTCAGGCTCATTTGCATGCGATGTTAGGGTTCCAAGCACAGCAAAAGGTTGGTCCCCAGTGTGCATGCCTCTTTTGAAGCTTACGTTGCTAGTGTCCCATTAGGCAAGGGAAGTCAGATTCAGGGAGTAGGGAAGCAGACTTCGGCTTTTGTCAGGGCGGTTGGCAACATCACATTGGAAAGGTGTAGATGCAGGGAGGGGAAGGATTTGTGACCTGATTGACCATCTAGAGTGGTCAAGCACGCTGTATTCATCCACTCTCTTACCAGGGGACATTTAGGTTGCTTCCAACTCTTCACCATCGCAGGAAGTGTGACGATTAATATCTAATGTTTTAATAGCCTCTCTTTTGGAGAAGTTTTAGAGTCACAGGAAAATTGCGTGCAAGGTAAAGAGAATGCTCATCTGTTCTTTGCTCCGGCTCACGCATGGCCATTAGCAACATCCTCCACTTGTTGGAGCTGATGACTACATCGGCACATTGTTATCCACCCAAAGTCCATAGTTTACAATTCACTCTTGCTGTTGTGCATTCTGTGGGTCTGGACAAATGTACGATGGTGTGTATCCAACATTATAATATACAGAAGAGTTGTATCGCCCTAAAAAAACTCTGCCTGTATCGGTTCTCGGCCTTTTGGCTAAGATCAAGCGTAAAAAACTCTGCCTGTTTATTTCTCTCTTCCCCAGTCCCTGGCCACCACTGATCTTTGTACTGTTTCTATAGATTTGCCTTTTCCACAATGACATATAGTTGGAGTTATACTGCAGGTAGTTTTTTCAGATTGGATTCTCTTTCTTGTTAATAGTACACTTAAGTCTTAACATACCTTGATAGCTCATTTATTTTTGGTGGTGAATAATATTCTACTGTCTGAATGTCCCCAAGCTTATTTATCCACTTACCTACTGAAGGTCATGTTGGTCACCTACAGGTTTTGCCAATTATAATAAAGCTGTTATAAACCTCTGCGTGCAGGTTTTTGCATGGGCATAATACTCCAGTACCAAGGAGCGTGATTGCTGGACATTATTGTAAGAGTATGTTTAGTTTTATACGAAATGTCCCTAGTGGCTGCCCGTCTTGCATTCCCGCCCCCGACATGAAAGAGAGTTCCTGTTGCTCCCCAAGCTCACCAGCATTTGTTGTTGTCAGTGTTCGGTAATTTGGCCATTGTGATAGGTGTGTAAGTGGTACCTCCTTGCTTTAATTTGCATTTTCCTGATGACATATGATGTGGACCGTCTTTTTTTTTTTTTTTTTTTTCAACGTTTTTTATTTATTTTTGGGACAGAGAGAGACAGAGCATGAACGGGGGAGGGGCAGAGAGAGAGGGAGACACAGAATCGGAAACAGGCTCCAGGCTCCGAGCCATCAGCCCAGAGCCTGATGCGGGGCTCGAACTCACAGACCGCGAGATCGTGACCTGGCTGAAGTCGGACGCTTAACCGACTGCGCCACCCAGGCGCCCCTGGACCGTCTTTTTATATGCTTTTTTTTTTTTGCCATCTGTATACTTTTTTCAGTGAAACATCCGGCCCATTTTTTAACTGAGTTGCTTGTTTTCTTAATGTTTCCTTTTAAGAGTTCTTGGTGTCATTTGGGGAACAGCCCTTTATCAGATGTATCCTTTTTAAATATTTTCTCCCCAGGCTGTGGCTTCTCTCTTCATTTCTTGACTGCAATTTTGTTGTGCAGAAGATTCTAATTAATGAAATCTGACTTACCAAGAATTTCTTCCATGGGTCGTGTTTGTGGTTTTCTAACGTAAAAGTCATCTCTAGATCCAAGGTCATGTGGTTTTCTGGTCTGTTGTCTTTTAGAATTTTTATAGTTGTGTGTTTTGCAGTTAGGTCTGTGATCCAGTGTTTGTGAGGGGTATAAGGTCTGTGTCTACGTTATTATTTTTTTTCCTTTTTTTTTTTTTTTTTTTGCATGTGATTGCCCAGTTGTTCTGGCATCATTTGTTGAAATGACTGTCAGTTCATGTGGGTCTGTTTTGGGGCTCTCTGATATATTCCACTGATCTCTCTGTTATATTCCATTGATGTGTCTGTCCTTTTGTCTTACAACACTGTCTTGACTACTGTAGCTTGATGGCATTTATGAAAGTCAGATGATGTCAGTCTTCAAACTTAGCTTTTCTCCAGCTAACATCATGCTGGCTGTTCTGGGTCTTCTGTCACTTATACAACTTTTGAATCAGCTTCTCCTCATCCACAAAATAACCTGCTGGATGCTGAGAGTGCATTGAATCTGTAGGTCAAGTTGGGAACAACTGACATCTTTACATTGTTGAGTCTTCTATCTATAAACGTGAAACAGTTCTCTAGTTACTTAGTGCTTTTATGATATCTTTCATGGGTGTTTTGGTTTTTCTCATACAGGGAAACATATTTTGTTAGATTTGTACTTAGGTTTCATTTTTTGAGCTGTTAATGTAAATAGTATTGTTTTTAATTTCAGATTCTGCTTGCTTATTGCAGGTGTGTAGGAAAGGATTTACTTTTGTACATTAACCTTATAGCTTAAAAACCTTGCTAAGATTGCTTGTTAGTTTTATGAGTGTTTTGGACTTTTCTGACAGACAATAATGTCACCTGTGAATGATGACAGTTTAATTTCTTCCTTTGAACCAGAGTACATTTTTATCATCTATGATCTTTAAAAGAAAAAAATAAATATCAGCATTTCCCAAAGCATACGTCACAGACACGGTACATTAGAAGCTTAGGAGCAAGCAGGGTAAAGAGTGTTAACCTGAGCGTGGCCAACTGCCAGGTGAGGGATGGATATGGTGACTCCTTGCCCTGATCCCCGTTTAGGGAAGGATGGTCACCCTAGCATTAGGGAGTGCTGTCTGCAGACTTTAGATGTCATCCCCCTCCCCTTCCCCAGGGGTCCCTCACGGCCTCACCCACCGGTTCCTTCTGTAGGAACCCCCACGCAGTGACTAAGGGAGAACGTGCTTTAAAGGCCTCGTCATCTTTGCCCAGCACTGGACAGTTCGAGACCGTTTTAGCTGCACGCTTCCCTTGTTGTGACGCTGTGTGCGGATGACGCGGCAACGTACGTTCCTGTCGAGATTCCCTTCTGATCTTGGAATCTGCGAATGACAGTGATAATAATAAATGGCATTAAAGCAGCTGCCATATGCCAGAACTCCTAAATAATCCTGACATGCTAACTCCTCTTGTCTCATTCGCTACATAACAGCCCCTTCCAGTACCTCAGTGATGTCTCCAGCTGAGCTTGTCCAAAGCCAAACAGTTTCAGCCTTCTGAACCAAGCTTCTGTAGAGCGTTTCCACGTGTGACATCCCTGTCTATGCGGTCACGTAGACGAGAAGCGTATGCGCCCTTCTCTTTGCCCTACACATACCATTCCTCACAAAGGTCTTTCAATTTTGAGTCTAAATACAACTTAGTTCTGTTACTGTTATTTGAATCTTTTCGATTTTAACTTCCAAATGTCACTTAAATAGTTTTATTTACTATTGCTTGAGTCTGTTTTTTTTAATGTTTATTTATTTTTGAGACAGAGAGACAGAGCATGAATGGGGGAGGGTCAGAGAGAAGGAGACACAGAATCCGAAACAGGCTCCAGGCTCCGAGCTGTCAGCACAGAGCCCGACACGGGGCTCGAACTCACGGACCGCGAGATCATGCCCTGAGCCAAAGTCGGACGCTTAACCGACTGAGCCACCGAGGTGCCCTGCTTGAGTCTATTTTGATGTTTACTTATAAATATCACTTAGTCTTATTCACTATCATTTGGATGCCTAAATACTGCTGACCATGGATTTCTTGCATGTTATCTTAATTAAATATCTTGGCAGCCTGACATTTCCAGGCATTCCTGTGCGGACGCAGAGTTTATAGAAGCTCACCATATTGCTGAGCTGAGTGGCAGAACGGGGTCTTGACTACAGGTCTATTTGAGTCTAGTCCTTGAGGTCTGGTGCACCATGATGCCTCTCCTTTATTTCTTGAAAAATCAACCTTTGCTTATGCCAAACAGAAGTTCCGAGACTTTTGGGGTGCCCGGGTGGCTCAGTCGGTGAAGTGTTCCACTTCGGCTCAGGTCATGATCTTGCGGTTCGTGAGTTTGAGCCCCGCGTCGGGCTCTGTGCTGACAGCTCAGAGCCTGGAACCTGCTTCTGCTTCTGTGTCTCCGTCTCTCTCTGCCCCTCCCCCGCTCATGCTCTGTCTCTATCTCAAAAATAAACATTAAAATATTTTTCTAGAAGTTCTGAGACCTTTATAAATATAATGCAAGATTTTTTCTACCATATGTATTTCCATTATTTAAAGAAATATTTGATTTAATCCTTAGAGCAACTGTATAGATAATATTATTTCCATTTTGTTAATGAGCTGTGTATAAACCAGTAAATTAGGGGTGACAGTGGCATTAGTTATATAAATTTTCATCTGAGTCAAATTTCTGTGTTCTTAGGTGTTTTGCTATAATACCTCCTTGGAAGAGCAAACCCTAAAATGCCGAAGCAGTGATGTATTGTTAAGCGACGTTGCCGATGTTACTAACCTTGACGCTGTAAGTGTGGAGGGCCAGAGCAGTGAGAATATGACAGAAAATCAAAGGAGGCTGTGGGGGAAACTTGTTATAATGTTAAATACAAAGCACAAAGGTAAAAGTTCGGTCCATTTATGACTTAATAAAAGGTTAATTCTAAGTATTCTGAGATGCCCCCCTGATTACCAATCACAAGATGACATTTCGTGTCTTAATTGAAAAGTTAAGTGTAAGCTAGGGCACTCTCTATAACCAGCAAATGTGATGATTGTAACAATAGTGGGAGTCATTTCTCGTTTCATGGACTCTACTACTTGCTTCCCTTTTTCTTGTCCTCCCGAGCTGACTCCTAGATGCAAGAAGACAGACAGGCGGCAGCTGTTGGCATCCCCGCCTCTCCCTCTTTCTGTGGGTTTCCCCTAGTGTTCCCACGGGGCCAGTGACCCGAATCTTCCCGGTGAGGTGGCAGTCAAGTGATGCTCAGGCCGTTTGATTTCTCAACATCGTAAGTAGGTTCAGGGGGACATTTGGGGACAGGAGCGTCCTATCTACGGCCCTCATGTCACGTTGTTCCAGAAGGTGGTCTTTCAGAGGGTGGTACTGGTACACGTGGGGACAGACGAAGCGCAGAACTACCCATCGTGGACCTGACTGTTGTTTTGTCCTGCTGAAAAGTGTAGATACAGACCGCTTCGCGTAAACATCTCCTAGCGATTCCATGTTATTGTGAAGCAGGTGTGGGGGTGACATTTGGTTGGTGTCATGAAGGAAAAAACGAGTCCGGTTCTAAAAATCCAAGGGCTTCGTGTTAATCTGGTTTTGTCAAAGTGTAGCATGTACGTCCCGACTTGGCTGTAAAATAAATTTTATATAAAATGTTTAATGATGTGGAGAATTGTTAACTTCACAGTTTTCAAAGGTCATTTCAGCCTTTACCTTGCTTCCTTCTTAAAGATTAATTTCTCAGCTTTTGTTCTGTGAAAGTATTCTACTCAAACTTCGACTTGTTCCTTAAGTGATCTGAGCTCTTTCTCAGATGCATAGTCTCTCCCGTTTTCAGGCTGTTTCTAAATGACCTATCTGGAATATCTTCAACAACAACAACAACAAGAACAAAAAAACTGTCGAACTTTTTTTTTTAAAAAACTAGCAAGTTTTACCAACAAAAATGGATTTCTTATTATTTAAAATATGAGGAAAGTTGAACTTAGGTTTTAAAAATTTTTGTGGGGAAAAAGAGCTAGTGGCACATTTAATTATCTTTATCTTCTATAAATAAGAAATATTCTTATTTGTAGCTCAGCCATTTGTGGCTCCCTGAACCTGTCCTCATCAGTGCAGTTGCTGGCTCCTCGAGTTCCTGTTGGCCAGAACAGGCATATGACCTTGTGTTACAATTGGCAGACACGTCCCAGGCCGTAGAGTGGGAAGTCAAGCAACAAACGCTGTCAAAAAAGGGAAAATCTGAGGACCACTGCTATCGTCTGGTAACATGATTTTTTTCACCACAGCAGTGATTTACAGTTGCCTCATCACCGCGTTTTGTTAAGTGATGAGGGGTTAGTGCTCCCGAAATGCCTCCACCAGAATAGACCGAGTCCTGATCACCTGGGAGGTCCCAAGCTCCAGCCGAGATCAGTGGATCAAAACTCCTGAGTTATTTCTCAAGGGGATATTTTTAAAAGACCCATAAATACTTATACTTCGCTACTAGTTAAGACACCAACTCTCAGCCAACCAAGACGGAGAAAAGAATGAATCCTCAGATGCTCACGCTTACCAGGGCTGTTCTGCATGATAAATTGGGGGATAATGATGACGAAACATCAGGGCTGCTGGCCTGAGGATTACTAGATTGTAAAACCCATGCATATCTTGCATTTCTCTGTATTCTGGCCACTTCTCCGTTGTTTGTTTGTTTGCTTGTTTGCTTGTTTTTTTGTTTTGTTTTTTGTTTTTTGTTTTTTTAACCTTCATTTGTTTTTCTCTAATGGCTGAGAGGAAAAAAGCACTATGGAAATTTGCCCATATTTAAGAATCTATCAAAATAGCCTAAATTATTATAGAAGCTTAATTAACATTTCGGAAAGCGTCAGGCCGTCTGAACGATGGTGGTGTGTGTTACTGTGTAAGCACTTGAAGGGTGAGAGTGGGAGGTTCACCGACTGTCTGTGGATTTAGCTCTTCAGTGCATTGGAGAATGGTTTGACCTTGATGGTATGCAGTACTTTATGAGTCTGGGGATAGAATTAGGGCTTTTTTATAGGTCATTTATGGTCCCACGTGGAAGCATCCTCAGTGATCATTGAGAGCTGTGGTGTGTTCACGTTAAGATTCACTGGTAGTGTAAAATATTATGTAAACAGAACTGCACAAATATTGGAAAACATTTTTCTTTATCAGGGAAGATTACACAGTTGCTGAAGAAAAGTGTGAGAGGAGGTACACACTTTCATATTTTCATATTCATATATCTGAATTCCAGCTCTAATTTCTTCTTACCCCAGAGAATTCTATTGTATTGTGCTAACATCCAGTACAATTTTTGAATTTTAATGTCAGTAGTTTACCTTAAAACTAGTAAAAACAAGTCTATTAGCTACCTTTACTTGTTGTGATAAAGCACATAATATTCTGATAGTATTCCCAGAACACATGCTTTTGTGCGTGTCTCATCTAGGAAATAATGGCATTCTGCATGTAGCCTTCTGGCACCTGTCATTCCTAATGGTTGTGTATGATTTTGCTGTTGAAAATAGCTTATCATAGTTCTTCCTTCTTCTTTAGAAATCTACCACTTTGCACCATCATTATGTAATTGTAAAAACATTTTAATGTAACATTCCCTTACAAAATGTTAAAACTCAATTAAAATTAAATTAAAATTAATTAAATGTAAAATTTAAAACTCAGTTTTCTTTTTTTTTAAATTTTTTTTAATGTTTATTTTTTTGAAAAAGACAGAGTGTGAGCCAGGGAGGGGCAGAGAGAGAGGGAGACACAGAATCAGAAACAAGCTTCGGGCTCTGAGCTGTCGGCACAGAGCCCGATGCGGGGCTCGAACTCATGGACCACGAGATCACGACCTGAGCTGAAGTCGGACGCTTAACCGACTGAGCCACCCAGGCACCCCATAATGTTTATTTATTTTTCAGAGAGAGAGAAAGAGAGCGAGCAAGCAGGGGAGGGGCAGAGAGAGAGGGAGGGAGACACAGAATCAGAAGCAAGCTTCGGGCTCTGAGCTGTCAGCACAGAGCCCGACGCGAGGCTCGAACTCACAGAACGTGAGATCATGACCTGAGCTGAAGTCGGACGCTTAACTGACTGAGCCACCCAGGCGCCCCTAAAACTCAATTTTCAGTGTGATGTTTGAATAAAGATAGGAAAATATTTATCAGTAACTGAGAATAGTTACGGGCCATGGGGGACCTTGGCCTAGATTCAGTTCCGTCAAGGTGTTTGTCCTTCTAGAAGATGGGTGATGTGCCTTGTGGCATGCTGTGCAACGGGTGGTGTGGGGGAAGAGGGTCATTGTCAAGGACGAGCTGCAGCTCTTACACTGGATGCTTCCAGCACTCTCTGGTCTCGGATGGATGGGGAGTGGGCAGGGCAGGGGGCGTGAGGGGTGGGGAGTGGGCACAGCGGGGGACATGGGGGGGCTTCTGCAGGAGTGTCCGCGTGCCATTTCTTCACCAGCGTGTGCCTTACACAACTGTAGTCGCCTTGTGACAGTGTGCTGTGCCCTGCACCCAAAACATTCTTCCTTCTATAAGTTCATCAGGGCGACTTGTGCCCAGCCCTCCCACCTCCAGTCTTCTGCACTTTCTCACATCGTATCTGTGCCCCTGGCTTCCGCCTGGTGCCCAGCGCCCCACCTCCAACATGTCACATGTTCCTGTTTGGTCAGCCCTCCTGGGACACGCCGACTCTGGCCAAACCCTGCTGCTGACAGTCAGATCTGGTCATGGGCCTGATGGCAGAAAACGTGCCAGAAAAGCAAAAATTAGTAAATACTCTAAAACTCATTTTGTAAGTCTACCTTGTCTCATTATATTAATATACTAACTCAGGAGAATTACAGATTAATGTACTTATGGATATTGATTCAGTACGTTGACAATCTAGCAACTTAAATTCAAGGTGTATTAATAAAAACATATCATAGCCAGATTTTATTTTAGTATCAAATGTTGGAGAATGAGAGCATAAATCATAAAAAGATGGGTGAATTTGGCTCTATTTAAACCAATTTAAGAAGGGGTCCCTGGGTGGCTCAGTCAGTTAAGCATCTGACTTCGGCTCTGGTCATGATCTCACAGTTCATGGTTTCAAGCCCCGCGTGGGGCTCTGTGCTGACAGCGTGGAGCCTGCTTGGGATTCTGTCTGTCTCTCCCTCTCTCTCTGCTCTTCCCTGAACTGTACTTTCTCTCTTTCTCAAAATAAATAAATAAACTTTAAAAAAAAAACTGATTTAAGAAAGTTGTGAAAGTTGTGCCCAGGTGGCTCATTTGGTTGAGTGTCCAACTCTTGATTTTGGCCTCAGATCATGATCCCAGGGTCATGAGATCAAGTCCTGTGTTGGTCTCCACACTGAGTGTGGATCCTGCTTGGGATTCTCTCTCTCCCTTTCTCCCTCTCTCTCTCCTTCTCTTTCACTAAAATAAAAAAAAAAAAAAAAGGAAAATTGTGGAAAGGAATTTGCACATAACGCAAGTGCAGTGATTTCCTGTCCAGAATGTTCCCAGAACTAAAATTTCTTCAGGCAAAGATAACTCCCGTCTGCCAAATGGCTAGACAATATGATAACAAGATGACACGTGCAATACTTTTCACTGTGACACATTTGTCATATCAAAAATCTGGAAAAACCTAACTATCCAGTGAGACCATGGATATATTGTGACATGATCATAAAATAAATGAAGACTTAGGAACCAGCTACACAGAGGGAGGAGAGAGAGAGAGAGAGAGAGAGAGGGAGAGAGAGAGAGAGGTAGAAGAATTTTTACAGAAGTTTAAAGTTCTAGAAAGCTAAAATCTATAAAAATAAATGCCTTAGATGCCTACGTACAAACCCAAATTAAGAAAGTTATCTGACTGACAGCTAAAAATGAGGGGACTGATAACCGCAGGTGGAGGTGACCTGTAGGGCAGGGCGACACTGGGACTAAGGAGAGCTGCTGACTGTAATAATTTTAAAAATTAATTCTATTCCTCAGCTATATGGTGGGTACTCCGGCATTCTTTAAATTTTTATACCTTTCATGTACATCCACAGTAGTTAGACCCCATTCTTTAAAATCATCCAAATGGGGAAAAGAACTGTCAGGCATGCTCGTTACTTCCAACCTGTCATTCAAACATTTTGCAGAAACTGGAAGGCAGGATATTTCCTACTTCGGTGCCCCCGTGTCCCCTTAATATTTAATTTCGGGTATAGTGTGTGTCAAATGAATGGTCTTCAATTACTTGTTTTTCTTCCTTTAAGTAAAAAACCGGGAAGGGGTATTCTCTAGGGAGTAGTAAACCCGCTATTTGGGGGAAACTACACCGTATCACCATTGTCTGTTTCTAAATCCAGTTTTGAATCAGCTTTAAATATTGGAGAAGCAGAAGAAATTTAAAAGAAAAAAACATGCTCGCTTATACGGAAAGTGGCGTGTAATGTAGTGCTTAGAACCAAGCAAGTTTATGGCCCGGTTGTGCCGCTTATGGGCTTCGTGACCAGGGAAAATCACTTAATTGCAGAACCCATTTTCATCTTTTTGAGAATAAAGATAACCCGTCTACCTTTTGGTCACTGTGGATTCGACATATTAGAAAAAACTTCAGCATGTAGCAATTTTTAAAAATTAGTAGCAATTAGTATTGATTTTAGATCAGTTTAGAAATACCTTTACATCTCAAAAGGTAGCTTTAATGTACAGTTTTAAAACTACTTTATAAATCGTGGAAATTTGATTCCCTAAAAATAGCAGGGAAGGAGTAGTTGATGCATTGAGGAAAGAGTTAATTAAAAAGCTTTTGAGACCACCAAATCCATAACTCCAGTCTTGTCATGATAAAGCAAACAAACAAACAAACAAACAATTCTGTTGAGGGGCAGCACACGATGTACATCATCAGTCCTCCTCAAGGCTGTCAAGGTCACCACAAACATAATCTGGGAAACTATCACAAGCGTGAGTCACTTAGGGGACAAAACGTAATGTGTGTTTTACAAACTGTGGAACTAAATGTGAGGTGGGATCCTGGATGGGATCCTAGAACAGAAAAAGGACATTGGGTAAAAACTAAGGAAATTGGAGTTAAGTGTGGACTTCGGTTAGTCATAAGGTATCAGTATTGGTTCACACTAACCCATGTGCCACACTAAGGTGAGAGGTGCTGATAATAGAAAAACTGCCAGAGGATTGCGTGGGAACTCTGTGCCGTCTGCTCAGCGTTTCTGTGAACCTAAACCGTTCCTCAAATAAATTCTGGTAGTTAATAGAAAAGTAAGTTCCTAGAGGATTCTTTCATACTTGCAGAGAACAGTAAGAAATGCAGCCATGCCCAAATTAAAGATTGGAGAATTGCGACAAGAGAAAGTTAGAGTCCGTTACTGCCGAGTTGACCCTGGAGGATAGACCTGCCTTCGGGAGGATTGCGTCCTGCCCATCAGATCCCTGGCTGTGCGCCGAGTGTTTAGAAAGGCCTGGGTGGGATTGAGGCGGTGTGGACCCACGCCATCTCCCGTGTGTGGAGCCCACAGCCTTCTTGAAGACTTGGTGTTCACGAGGCCCTCAACTGCACATATTACAAGCATTAACTCACTTAGTCTTACAGTGATCCTGTGATGTAGATGAGTTTCGTCTCTGTGATGGAGATGAAAACTCGAGGTCACTTACCCTTGTTCTCACAGCTAACAGGTGACTGGACCACACTGCAGGCCCAGGACACCAAGGTGAGAGCCTCGTTGGGCGTATGCTAGGACCTAGTGTCCGTGTGCTGTCCAGGGGACAAAACTGGAAGGAAACACGCCCAAATGACAGCAAATGTTCATTCAAATATAGAATTTTAATATTTTTATAACGAAAGCACTTTCTTTAAAAAATTATGCGGCATGTTCAACTTCTTCCGAGCCTTCAGTGTGTGGTAATGATTTATTTAAATTCGTGGATTATAAGGGACCTGGGGGGCACAGTCACTTAAGCGACTGACTCTTGATTTCGGCTCAGGTCATGATCTCACAGTTTGTGGGCTCGAGCTCTGCATCGGGCTCTGAGACAGTGTGGAGCCTGCTTGGGATTCTGTATCTCTCTGTCTTTCTCTCTCTGTCCCGCCCCTGGTCTCCCTCTTTCTCTCTCTCAAAATAAATAAACCGAAAAATGTATATTTAAATTAGTGGATTATGTGTAAACTTTTGCTTTACAAAACTTTAGGGGTTACATTTATTTAATAATTCAACAACTATTTATGAAATATCTTTTATGTGCTGGGTATTGCTCTAGGATCAGATATCCAGGGATGAACACACAAATCACTATGACTTTGGAATTGATGTTTTATTATTACCCTAGTGGTAGAAAAGAGCTAAGCTAGGAATCTAATCCCTAACTTATATTGTAATCAAGGATTGTCCCTACTTTAATTATGAGACAATTTAAGGGAGTTTTAGGGACATGTTCATATAATTCAGATCTTTATAGCTTTTTTTATGCACTGTGTATAAATTAAAAAAAAAAGTACCCTTCTGTTATTTATATTTTTTGTCCATTTCTTTCCGTAATTGATTTTCTTATAATTAAAAAAAAACGGAAGTTATTGGTATAATGCTTCACAAGATCACACTAACAAATTTGTTTTCTATTATTTTTTTAATGTTTATTTATTTTTGAGAAAGAGTGTGTGAGCAGGGGAGGGGCAGAGAGAGAGGGAGACACAGAATATGAAGCAGACTTCAGGCTCTGAGCTGTCAGCACAGAGCCCGACATGGGGCTCGAATCCACAAACCATGAGATCATGACCTGAACTGAAGCCGGACACCCAACCGACCGAGCCACCCAGGCACCCCAGCAAATTTAATTTTAAAACGTTCGTAAGGATATAAACATTATTCAGCATTCTCTTAATTAAAAAAAAAAAAATCCCCCCCCCCCCAAATAAATCCCTTTTAGGTGTAAAAAAAGATTTGGTTGTTTTTTCTCTTTGAGTTTCTAAATTTATAATGGTTTAAAATAAAGGTTATTGTATTATATTCCTTATGTACATTAGGCATTATATTTTCAAATATATTTGGAATTGGGATTCACTGACTAATTCTTAAATAATCCAATCAGTCACAGTAACCTTTCTTTCCACCAACACAATGTTGGCTGTAACAATCATGTTAAATGCCTTTTTTAAGTTATAAAGTACTAATTACTGCTTATATAATTAAGCGGTTCTTAGCCTTTGATTAGGAGCACAAAGAAATTAAGCCCACAATTACAATAAATATTCATATTTATAATCAGCTCTTCTTAACCCCACATAGTGGAGCTTATACTAATAACACAGCTTTATTTTTACCCCCAAGTGCATAAAATATTATTATGCAAATTTTGGCTGTACTTTTCAGATATTTCAGTGATTAAGGTTCTGTTTTCAGAAAAAAATTGAAACTAGGTTTCCCCTAAAAATGGGTATGTAAACATTTTCCTTGTTTATGTATATATTTCAGGATTGAAATCTACCAAATCTTCTCTGTTAAATTAAGAAAGAATTATTTGCTGCTCTAAAGTAGTTAAGTCTCTTCTGAAGAAGTTTGGGGTAAACAGAATAAGTATTTTTTTTAATGCGTTTGCTCTAAAATCTAGTGTTTACACATATGGGTAACTACTTTTTTTTCCTTTACATGAGTTTTTAAGGAGAGCTTCAGGTATAAAGTTATTTAATGTGAAAAACCAATCAGATGGTAGAAGAAACAAGGGTGGAAGAATGTAAATTATACATTTAGATAAGCCAAGGAAAGTGGAAATTTACTTCACAGGATCTTTACATTTAAAGGGCAGGTTTAACTCGAAGTCAGCATTCGTAAATATCTTTTCAGGATAGCAGTGTTTCTCTTTGATTTCACAGGGAATACATCCTCGTTATAGAAAATTAGAAAACAGGGAAAACTGAACATTTGAAAACCACGTTGGTAGTGGTTAATTTTCCAGTCTTTTTTTTTTATTCATATATCTTTTCATGATCTCCCCAGATGGAAAGTATACTGTCATAATCTGAGTGTCTCACTTTCAATAATGTTAACTTTTTCTGAGAACATAGCACTAACTACTTTTTTACAAGGTGATGGTAAAGGCTGTAATGTTTTCTCTTAAATTGTAAAATTAGCATTTGTGGAATTAATTAATCTGTCATGAGACCCAAAGATGAGTTACACATTTCATGAAATATTACGATGGATTCTGTAGAGCCTTCGCAAAAAGCGTATAATGCCTGTGATTGTAAGCAGCGTCAGGGAACCACAAAAGTAATCGAAAGAGTAAGGAATGGGCAGCTGAACTGAATTTAGCAATGGGATTCATTCCTACAGATGAAAGAGTCTGTGGCTAAACCTAGTGTCCTAATAATTTGCTATAAATAGCTTCTATTTTCATAATGGCTATAAAAGACAAAAGGAGGAATTTCGGTGTTTTGAAGTATGGCACCATGAAGGGGACTGGGACACTGTTGTTTGTGCACGCTGACAGCCACTGGCAGGTTGTGAGCCGTTGTGTCTCAAATATTAATCAGGTGTGTGTTATTTTGTGGCTCTGTCTTTTATAAATGAGATTTGTGCCAGGATTTTCCTTGTCTTAAAATGTGCCAAGACATTATAATGTAACTGGGCCTCCAGAGAACACAGGATTCATTATAAAACCTTTTGTCTCAAATATCGGAGGGAAGATCATATGTCATTTTTTATTATATTTACAAACCTGTACGTCAAGGCGTATATCTTAGGAGAGGCAATCATTCTTGAAACATGGAAAACAAAAGAAGATAAGGTGATATAGACAGTAAGAATTTCCATGGAATTGAAGAAAACGTTCTTATTTTTGTTTTCTTTTTAGTTTGTTTTGTTTAGCTTTTTTTTTTCTCCAAGTGAGTATACACTAGATATGCATTTCTTCTTTTACTGAGAACAGATTTAGTGAAACAGTTTAAAAGACAGCAGGGCCAAAGACATCTTTAAAAATGTTAAATAATCGTAATTCTGTATAAAATTAACATGCTTATATGTAGACACTTGGCAACATAATCACTACTTGCAGGAGCATTCCAAGAATGGGGCGGGGACCCTTGTGCCCAGGACCTTTGTGCTGACAGGACTGGGCGCTTACTGTCACCCCCAGAAGGTGGCGCCTTCCCAATGAAACCACACATCCCCAGCCACAAATTACAATGGTGAGAAATTTTATGCATAGAAAACAATTCTCCTAGCTTTTTATAAACGTATCACTAGCATATCCTTGGATGAGGAGTGACAAATTGAGCTGCACCTCACATCATTTTCACAACCCAAAAATGGAAGATAGAAATAGGACATGATGGTAGGGAGACTATGTTAGGAGTTCACTCCTTCTTTCGGTCGTTCTCTTCCTTTCTCTCTCTCATACGTTCCAGAAATTGCCCTAGGTATTGAGATTGAGAAAAGTTTTGACACGTCTATAAAACAAGAAAAGGAAAATAGATACGAATTTGTATGTAGGAATGTAATGGGCCAGGACTCAAAGAGACCATAGGGCAAATAGAACAAGATGATTGAGATTTTGAGGGAGGTACAGAACCCCTTAAAATAATACAGTCCCTTCCCCTCCGGACCCCCCTTCCCCAGTAATGATACAAATAATAGAGTCTTGATCAACTGCTGTCTATGCTCTTCTGTCGCTACTGTACCAATCAACAATGAGGACAGCCCAATAACTGACCCTTCTAAACCAAGTCTTCCCTTTGTCCCCTCCATGACAGCATTAATAATCAAAGAGGTGATTATTTTGCACCCAGATCCCTTAGTCCACCTATTCAGGCCGGAAACAACATCGTTTTGGACCCTAAGGAAACTCCACCAAGACAGTGAGTGCATCCAGACTGGGACAGACAGACATCTTGGCTAAATTAAAAGGCAAAGTAAAACAGAGAAAAGGAAGGAAAAGCAAAGCAAATAAAGAGAAGAGAGGAGAGGAAAAGAAAAGAGAAAAGAAAGCAGGAAAAGAGCAAAGAAAAGAGAAGAGAAAAGAAAAAAGACAAAAGAGAGAAGGGAAGAGAAAAGGGACTTCTCCTTCCCTCCCTCCCCTCTCTGTCTCTCCGGTGTAGTTCCTGACATCCAGCTTCTAGTACTTCAGACAGACTCCTTCTCTTCTAAGAGCACGTCCCTTACACAGAGCCAGAACTACAGCAATTAGAAGGAAAATGTGCTATGATGTTTAGTTGATCTCAGAAATACTTGATTTTTAATTTTTAGTTATGTTGTATTGATTTTCTTTTTTTTTATTTTTTAATGTTTATTATTGAGAGACACAGAGAGACAGAGCATGAGCATGGGAGGGACAGAGAGAGAGGGAGACACAGAATCTGAAGCAGGCTCCAGATGTGGGGCTTGAACCTACAAATCGTGAGATCATGACCTGAGCAGAAGTCGGACGCTTAACCAACTGAGCCATCCAAGTGCCCTATATTGATTTTCTTAAAGCCAAAATTTTATGGTTTTTGTCATATAATAATTTTAAAGTATTTTTGAAATGTTTATTTTGAGAGGAGAGGGAGGAGCAGGGAGAGAGAGAGAGAGAGAGAGAGAGAGAGAGAGAAACCCCAAGCAGGCTCTGTGCTGTCAGCACAGAGCCCCGTGTGGGGGTCACCCCGTGAGATACTGACCTGAGCCAAATCAAAAGTCAAACACTTAACCAACTGAGCCACCCAGGGGCCCCAATTTTAAAGTATTAAAAAAAATAACGTTTATTTCTTTTTGAGAGACAGAGAGAGAGAGAGAATGAATGAATGACTGGGGAGGGGCAGAGAGAGAGAGAGACACAGAATCTGAAGCAGGTTCCAGGCTCTGAGCTGTCAGCACAGAGCCCGACGTGGGGCTCGAACTCACAAACTGTGAGATCGTGACCTGAGAGGAAGTTGGACGCTTAACCGACTGAGCCACCTGGACGCCCCTAAAGTATTTTTAAATGGACATAAACAAAGTTGACTTAAACTGCCTGCTATCTGTGAACACATTAGACTTCTGTTTCTTGCCAGTCTTATTAGAGAATATGTGTTGGTTAGTAGTTCAGACCATGGAAATCGGTAGTATGGGTAATCTGGACGTGTGCTGAAGAAAACAGTACTGCTCTGCCCTGATGAGATATTGCTTCCTCAGCAAGCAGATTGTAGCTGTAGTCACTGAGGCTTCCAAGTGATGTGGGGTGGGTGAAATGAGTGTGACCCCGTGCTGTTTTACTGTCATTTGGTTTTGTTTCATACTTTTAGCCCTTCTGGTTCTCATCCATTTCTAATCAATGTGCCGAACAGGCTAAATATCTGAAAGTAATGGTTTGTGTTCTAACCATTAGTCTCCCAAAGGTCTCTTTCGTTTCACCAGTTCACCCCCACATTTACTCATCCTTCCTTCTGTTTTTACCGTCTTTAACTCCTGCTGCCATCCCCCCACCCTCTCCAAGCCGGACTTCACAAATTCCGCCTCCTCCAAAGACATCCCCGTCCCACTCTCCCTCCTTCCCCTCACTTCCCTGTGCTGGGATCTGCCTTTACACCTCCCCCTCCCTCCGTCCCTGCAGGGAAGACTCCCCCCCCCACCCCAACCCTGCAGGGAGAACTCTCTGGTCATCCCCAAAGGGTCAACTTTCAAAGCCCTTACATCTCCCCCCTCCCCATCCCTGCAGGAAGGACTCTCTGGGTCATCCCCAAAAGGTCAGCTTTCAAAGCCCTTATATCTTCTCCCCCCATCCCTGCAGGAAGGACTCTCTGGGTCATCCCCAAAGGGTCAGCTTTCGAAGCCCTTACATCTCCCCCCCCATCCCTGCAGGAAGGACTCTCTGGGTCATCCCCAAAGGGTCAGCTTTCGAAGCCCTTACGTCTCTCCCCTCCCCATCCCTGCAGGAAGGACTCTCTGGGTCATCCCCAAAAGATCAGCTTTCAAAGCCCTTATATCTCCCCCCCATCCCTGCAGGAAGGACTCTCTGGGTCATCCCCAAAGGGTCAGCTTTCGAAGGCGGAAACTTGTACGGCTGATGTGCGTTGTGCACTCTGGCACCAGCTCAGTGCCTCTGTCCAGTGGACAGCCTCCTGCGTTCTTTCCCTCTCAAGACTGAGCTCCTTTTCAATCCCCCATCACTCTGAGAATGAGCTCAGACACCTGGGTGGTGGGGGGGTGGGGGGTGGCGGGAACGAGGCCATGACACTGTGACCCCCGGCCGTCTCGCAGACCAGCTCTGTTTCAGCTACCGATTGCTGTGTCACAAACCACCCCAGAGCTTGTGGCATAAAACAACATCCGCTTTATTAAGCCCATAGTTGTCCTTGTCAGGAATTGGGCAGGGCTTAGCAGGGACGGTTGGTTCCGTTTCTGCTCAGGGACGACTGGAGTCTCAGGGAAGGTGCCGGAGACAGCTGGGAATCTCTGGAATGGTGCGCGTGAGGCTGTGTTCTCCGTCTGGCTTTCGTCTGGATTTCCCTTTCTCACTCATGTCATGACCCTAGGGCTGGGATGACCAGATGGCTTCCCAGCTGACACATCCACACACACAGCTGGATGGCTGGACGGCTGGACGGCTGGGGCCGGGTCGCCTCACCTGGTGGCCTCTGCTTCCTCGCTGCACGGGGATACCAGGGCGGCAGGTCGCGCACAAGGTGCTGGCTCCCCCGAGTGCACATGTCAGGAGGACTGGAGATCGGCAGGGATCTTTGGGACCTAACCCCAAGCGTCCCGGCTGTCACGTCAGCTGCATTCTCTTGGTCAAGGGAATCAGAAGGGGAGTCTCTCTTCAAAGGGAGGGCAGTTATGGGGTGCCTGGGTGGCTCAGTCGGTTAAGTGTCGGACTTCGGCTCAGGTCATGATCTCACCGTCCGTGAGTTTGAGCCCCGCATCGGGCTCTGTGCTGGCAGCTCGGAGCCTGGAGCCTGTTTCAGATTCTGTGTCTCCCTCTCTCTCTGACCCTCCCCCGTTCATGCTCTGTCTCTCTCTGTCTCAAAAATAAATAAAGGTTAAAAAAAAATTTAAAAAAAAAGGGAGGGCAGTTAGGTTCCACCTCTCAGTGGATGACCTGTGGTCATCTTTGATCTCTCGTGGTTTTTATTTCAGTCGCACAGGATTGGGAAATTGCGTGTGATTTGTGGACTCAGCTCAGTCTTACATGCTTCAGCCTTTTTATATGCTGCTGGTGCTATTTGTCAGAGCTTTTCCGTTCCCTTAGCAGAACACTGTTCAAGAACATTTCGCCTCTCTTGTGTGTGGGTCGGGTACCCTTTCCACGCATTCCCAGAGTGTCCTGATACAACACGCAGACGTGTGATTATCATCTCGTGATTTCCCCGCTGCCCTTGCTGTGCTGTGAGCACGAGTACGAATTGTGCTGTTGCCATCGGTGGTGGAGAAGGGGGTAGAGAGACAGCCTGCTGTGTAGTTGGCAAGGAAGCGACAGGAAAACACAGATGAGGAATGTCAATAAAAACCTTACATTATCCTGCCAAGATACTTATATGTTAAATGGCCAGAGTCATTTTTAAAAAGTCGCTAATATATTTATTCTTCTTCGGATGGTTACAGTTAGGTCTTCACAAGCGATCACCCTCCTGTCTGCCCACAGGAGATTCTTCTGTCCTTCCGGGTCCTCTCTCCACGTGAACCAGCTTAGTGACTCGCAGTGACCGGGCTTCGGGTGTGTGCATGGGTTGATCCCATGTGGATTCTGCACTACTGACTGCGTTGCAGGCTCTTTACTGTTCTGTGGGTGTCACGCGCCCTTTCTGCCCCCCGGCCTCTTCTCCAGTACATCTTCCCACTTATGACAAATGATCTTGCTTTATATTAATGTGAATTAAAATTAAATGTATTTGGGGGCTCTTAGGTGGCTCAGTCGGTTAAGCGTCCGACTCTTTGGCCCAGGTCATGATCTCACATTTTGTGAGTTCGAGCCCCGTGTAGGACTCTGTGCTGACAGCTCAGAGTCTGGAGCCTGCTTCGGATTCTGTGTCTCCCTCTCTCTCTGTCCTTCCCCTGCTCACACACTCTCTCTCTCTCTCTCTCAAAAATAAATAAACATTAAAAAAAATAAGGTGTGCCTGGGTAGCTCATTCGGTTAAGCGTCCGACTTCAGCTCAGGTCACGATCTCGTGGTCTGTGAGTTCGAGCCCCGCGTCGGGCTCTGTGCTGACAGCTGGGAGCCTGGAGCCTGCTTCGGATCCTGTGTCTCCCTCTCTCTCTGCCCCTCCCCACTCACACACTGTCTCTCTCTCTCAAAAATAAACAAACATTAAAAATTTTTTAAAAAATAAATAATAGTAAATTAAATGTATTTTGAGAAAACAAAAATAATTGGATGCAATTTGTGTTGTCAATAGGGTTGATGCTCAGCGGCTTAAAATACTGAATACTGCATTCCTGTTTCGACCATCATATCGTCTTTAGTTTTTTTCTCCCTCCTCTTGTATTTTTTCTACCATTTTAATTTTCGTTTAGTTTTGCCACGCAATCTCTGTGGTTTTTGAAATATCTAAAAGTATTTGTGTTATCAGCTGGTGATCGGTGTCTAGAATTCTTAAGAGAAAATTGCCGAATGAATTTGACCAACAAAGGGAAAAAATGACAATACACTTATATTGAACAATTCTTGTGGAAATGGTGAAAAATAGTTGGAGTAGGACCTATTTAGAGATAGCTCACTGGCATTTCTTTGAAAATAATATTTCTTTCCTCCTGACTGTAGTATGTTGATAGGGTTTCAGGTAGAGTTTTCTCTCTTCCCCTGTAAGTTTTGTGGTTTGACTCAGCCCTGTGCCACCAGAGTGTCATCTGCTTCCTACGTGGGGGATATGTGATCTGTCTCTGCCAGGAAGTGGCCTCCGGTGGCCTCACCTGTGGTGTATTCCTACTGTCCACTCTGCTTTATGCAGGTTAGTCATAGCGTGTGTGTGTGTTAATGACAAAAAAAGAACCAGATAAGAATTTCAACATCTGTGATGCTCTCTGCACAGGGTTTATGAGAGTTTTCTGTATCCTGTGGGTACGTTGGGATTGAATGTGAAGGCTTAAGAAGAGGAGGAAGACATTTATGACTACCAAGAAAGACTTTCTCCTAAGAGTAAGGCAATGAAAAACTCAGAGAATTTAATATTTCTAAATGCAGCAGGTAAAACAATAATCATCCTGTCCTTAGTTTGATTTCATGTCAGGGGAAATTTTAGAGGAAGGTCTGTTCAAAAATATGAATAGTTCATGGGGCGCCTGGGTGGCTCACTTGGCTTGAAGTCATGACTTCAGCTCAGGTCATGATCTCGCTGCTAATGAGATCAAGCCCCGCGTCAGGCTCTGTGCTGGCCGCTCAGAGCCTGGAGCCTGCTTCCGATTCTGTGTCTCCCTCTCTCTCTGCCCCTCCCCCACTCTCACTCTGTTTCTCTCTGTCTCTCAAAAATAAATGAATGTTAAAAATTGTAAAAAATTATGAATAGTTCAATTTTAAGTGAAAAACATGCATCAGGTGTTTTACTTTTGTATTTCTTTCACTGTCACACATTTAACATAAATATGGTTTGTAAAGAAATCTAGTATTTTATCTGTCATTAAATGGCCTAACAGTTTTGTCTCAGATGATTTGAAGTTATTTGGGAAAAATTAAATGTGATAACTTTAAATGTTTACCCAGCTACAGTAAGCATAAGCATAATTTCACATATATATTTTACAACGTTCAGATGTATTTACAACACTTCTTTGTTGTACAGAAAGTACAAGTGCTATTAGAATTCTGGTGTAGCTGTAACCACAGGCAGCTGATGAACTGGTCAGAGATGTTCATGCTGGTGTGAGAATGTCACGTGGAAACATAACAACACTTAACGATTTTGTTGAGTAAAGGCCTCGAGCTTGATGGCGGGTTTACAGGAAGGACTAAACGGATGAAGGTAGAATGTCACAGGAACTATTCTTGGTCTCACTGGGTGTATGGGTCTTTTAGGGTTTGTATTACAGCTACCTTTATTTTTAAATATTTACAGAAGCGATACGAGTAGTCCATCCAGCCAATACTGAACAGTATTTTTGCAGATTTTTTGGGTCTTAATCATTTTCTCCTTTATTATGTTTATATATAATGTGTGTGTGTGTGTGTGTGTGTGTGAGAGAGAGAGAGAAAGAGAGAGAGAGAGAGTGAGTGAGTTATGGCTTACAGTTAATGTAATTACATGTTCACACTTATCATGTATGGGTTTATGTATAGTACACACACACATACACACACACACGGATTTTTGGAAGAAAATTAGAGGAAAGTTTTAGAACTCACCTTATCTCAATCTTACCTGGTTCCGTGATAAATGGCTTAATGAAAGGTTGATTAAAGTCATCCCTGTAAGTACTGAACTACTTTTCTTTTGAACAAAGTTCTCATATATTTATGTTATGAGAGGGATTTCCAAATTCTTGTGTGTAAATGGTGTATTTTTGAGAAATGTATCAAAAACAAATGTAAGAAGGAAAACAGAAACTTCAGTATTGCAAGAAGGAAAAAGGAAACACATATTTTAAGGACAAAGACCTTAAAATACAAAGATATTTGATGGTAGCTCATGTATTTATTATCACTAATTCCTGTTTTTTGTGGTTTTTTTTGGAAAAAACTTATCACTATCTTATATTGTCCATGTTGTTTTGGGGAATAGTATCCGACCCAATTTCAGTCATGTGTGAAATCTCAACATCCTGGTGCCCACTAGCTTAGAGGAAAAAGCAGACTTGTGAAATAGACCTGAATTTAAATTACATATCTTTATCAGCTGCGTGATTTAATCTCTCCAAATTACAACATTGTTATCTATAAAATATCCTGAGTATTTTTCCAGAGTGCCATTAACAATTATGTCCTGGTAGCAGTCAGCATAATAAGTGGCTCCGCTCATTACATATTCCTTCTTTTTCCCTTTTTTATGGACAGCTATGACCTTCACATGTATGCACTGATTTATCTGTGATCATAGGTGGCACAGATTTTTTTGTTTTGCACCTGACAGAACGTTTCATGCCTTGCATTCTAACTGTCATTGGAAGGTAGAGATATCTCTTCTTCCTGCTAGATTGACATGGAGGTAATCTTGGAGTCCCTTTCCAAAGCTTGTCCCATTTTTCCACCTCAGATTTATATATTGTTTTCATGTCACTTATCTGTTGTGGCAGAGTAGCAATAAGTTAATCCATTTAGGACGTTTAAGATCTTACAGCTTTACCTGTCAGTGGTTCAGACAAATACTTCCTTTAATTCTAGCTTCTGAGGGAGGTCACTGTAACACGAGTGTAGATTGTGGCACTACACTTTTTCTGAGATGCTTGAGGTCTCCTTGGGACATCTTTTGGTGAAAAGGAAAATACAGTTAAAATGAATGAATAAATGCATGCATATGAAATAAATGGAGAATTTTGCTGTCTTAACATTTTATTTCAGCCTTGCTTTATTGAAAAGCCTGTGGATGGTTTTTAATAGCTTTGGAAACTGTAAAATAAAACAACATTGATTCAAAGTAAAGCTGTGCTTGGTAATTTTCTCAGTACACCAGATATTTTTATATAGAAAAATGGAAATGAAATGAAAACCTACAGGACATATAGGCAAATACATGCAGTGATTAGAGGGGAGTTAAATGAAAATGATGAACCCCTTCATCAGATATCTTTGTGGTAGCCTAGCTCAGCTTAATCTCTTTTCATCTCCCTGTTTTTTGCCTGGAAAATAGTTTGAGGATGTAGATTACTGTCCTCTCTTCATTAGTCAAACTTTTAATAGGATCCTAAGACTACTGGGTATAATTAGATTAAATGACAGAAGAAATCCTCAGGGATAAAGTTTACACCAGGGACAAACTTTACATCTAGTGTAAAGTTTACACTAGAACTTTAATTATTTTTTTTCTTTCTTAATGCTGCTGGGTTTCTTGATTAGAACAGCAGGGGTTCCCATGAAGCATGTTTGAAAGTTTATTAGTATAAATCATATTCTACATTTAGATTGCTTGAAACATTTGTTTCAAAAACAAAATAATGAATATGTATTCCTCTTAGCTTGTAGCTACAACGTTACCTATTTCTAAACTTTTCACTGCCTATTAATGAACAGATATTTACCAGACACCCGTTCTGAGTAAGGTCCTATGCCACATCCTAGGGAAATACACACAAAAATTAATAAGTAAGAGAAATTCCTTTTAATTAATGAGTTTTTTTGCTGTAATATAGACAGTTGGACATTAACATGTGATCACAGAAAAGTTTAAAGAGAAGCTTTATGTAACAACATCAGCAGTTTCATAGACGATGCGTTTAGTATCTTAAATACAATATGACATTGTGTCGTTGTAAGAACGTGCAGCTTACTGCTTACTTCTTTGACTTCTCTACCAGTTGCAAGCATGATATATGCCATTTCATGAGTTGCAGTAATCAGACAATTTCATTCAAATAACACGCTGTCTCATTCAGTAATATTTGGGGCAGCATTAGATTTTCATCTATGAGATAAAATTGCAGGTCGAGGTGGTGCAGGAAAGCCTGTCCTGTAAAAATACTCTATCATGTTTTCTTAGAAGACTTTGATGGTTGCATTTGTACTGTTTTGAATAAATCTAGAATTATTTCTCTTGGATATTTGAATAGATTTGTTCTCAGTCTGGGCCCGTGTCTCCTGAGAGCCCGTAGCAAATTACTTCCTCACGGAACATGGCCCCTGGATATTATGAGATACAAGGATGCTATCCTTCCCTTCTCCTTGCCATTGTCTATTGCCAGCCCAGCCCTGGCTTCTCTCATCCCATCAGTTTTCATTCGGTTCCTCCATTTGCTTCAGGCCCATCTCATTTTAATGACGGGAAAAGACAGAGGCATCGTATTTTATGAAGCAGGAATCCAATCTATTCACTCTGCAGCTTGCTTCTTGAAACTTTTAATAGACTCATTGCATTATATTTTTAGAGTCATCGAAATTCAGTCCGTTAAAAGTTAGCCTAAAAATTAAAAATGCATATGCCTTTATTTTTTAAAAAGTGAAGCTCAGAGAAGGTGATCTACCCCAACTCACAGACTGGCCCTGCATTAAAGAATTAAATTAGATTATGATCTAAAAGCTGCCTCAGCTCACCATCTCTTTGTACTGTAATCTATGCTCATTTAGCAGCTCGGTTAAGAAGGTCAGTTGTACAGTTCATCTGTGGGGTGTGAATCCTAGAGGTACTACTTCCTAGTTGTGTAATCTTGGGTGGGTGGTTAACCTTTCCATGCCTCAGTTTCCTGTTCTGTAAAATGTTAGTACGTAACTCACAGAGTTGTAAGGATTTAATAAGTTAGTATCTGTGAAGCATCTTCAATGGTAACTGGGCCATTTTGGGACTCAGTATGTGTTTGCTCTTACGGGGCAACATATGAAATAAAACCTCTTCAGTTACTGGATATAGGGTTGAAGAAAAAAGTTAAGTTGTATAGTACGGAAGCTCTAAATAACTTCAGTTTTTGAAAGGGAGATAACTTCTGAAAATTGAGAGAGACAAAAATGAGCTTTTGGAAAATAGAATATTATTTAATGGTTGCTATCCAGAAACATTATTGAACACAAACTTGCAAATAATACTTCTAGATGTATGGTATTACAACAGAAAAATTTCAGGTTTTTTTGGAGGCATCTTATTAAATCTTTTCTTCTAGGTGCTGCCTAAAGGTGGTTTATGTATGCTTTTGAAATATTTAATCAACTTAATAATTCAGACAAAAATATTAGGGCATACAGTACTCTTGAAATAATTACTTCATAGAAGTTCAAGAAATGATGTAGATGATGGTGATGATGATAATGATGATATGGATGCAAATATCGTTATTATTTCCACTTACCTTAAGAAGAAGTAAAGGATTCTTCATGTTTCTAGTTGAGTGACTGTGGGTGGCTCTGATTAAAGCTATCTAGTGATTTCTTCAAAACCCTTGGTTAATGTTCATGGTGGGATAGTTTTTGAAGGAAACATATCAAAATGAATAGGAAGGGAAACAATATCTTATCAAAAGAAGGAAGAAAGGGAGGAAAGAGGGAAGAGAAAAGCTTTCTGTGGCCTGGATGAGGATGGGGTGATTTAGTTAGATCTGTACATACATAATGATACTTACTGTTTAAGTACAATAGTTCCACCATGAAGTGTTCAAATAAAACTGGGAAATGTATTGACCTGGAAGGTTTAGACAGTGAGTTGCCTCCTGAGCTGGAAGGTGGGGTAGAGGCCAGCTGTGGTCCTGTGGACAGGTCCCAGGGCATGGATTGTGCACCAGCTCGGAAGATGAGACCGATCCTGGATATCAGGCATTTCTCAGGTTACCATTTCTTTCTTTCTTTCTTTTTTTTTTTTCCTAACGCTTATTTATTTTTGAGAGACAGCGTGTGAGTGGGGGAGGAGCAGAGAGAGAGGCAGACACGGAATCTGAAGCAGACTCTAGGCTCCGAGCAGTCAGCACAGAGCCCGACGCAGGGCTCGAACTCACGAACCGCGAGATCATGACCTGAGCTGAAGTCGGATGCTTACCGACTGAGCCACCCAGGCGCCCCTCAGGTTAGCGTTTCTAATTTTAAAATCAATTGTGGTAGTTGATTCAAGTGTGATTTTGTCATTTTCTCAAAATCACATAGTTTTAGCATGTATTTGAGACTAGATCCTCATCTGATAGATATGACAAGATATGCCCTTGTGCTGATATGACATACAGACTTGCCAAATCACTGTGTTGTGCACCTGAAAATAATGTACAGCTGACATTGTGTGTCAGCTGTACTTCAGTTAAAATAAATAAATCAGAATTTTTAAAAGTCTAGAATCCTATCTTTTCAAGGAGGAGCAAATAGAAAACGTGAATGTAGGGGGTTCAGGTCTGTGCAGGGCTTTGATACCAGAGGAATAGGAACTCTGAAAGACATATTTTTATATCATTTTCTTACAGGGTCAGGAGAGATGCTAATAAGAGTGGAAACACCTAGTGGTCAGAAATGGCAGGTGCTCACTGTGGGCCAATACGGGGTTAGCGTGCAGTAAAGAGGTGACTGTGCACACGCTTCAAGCAAGACAACTGCAGGATTAATCATAAAATCATCCCCCCACAGTTATTTCTCTTAATGTGAATACACATTAGGGATTTCTGTTTGCATCTGACATGCCTTGGGATATATTCCAGTCCTTCTTGTGTTTAGTTCTATCTTTCCATCTGGCTTCACAGCAGACACAGGTATTCGTCTTAACAAGCAGTCCTAGTCTGTGTTGACCTCACTTAAAATACGGTGCGGATTCTGAACCACCCAAAGGGAAACATCTGAGAGTTTGGGGTCAGGTGACAAGAATAGTAAGCAGCTCATAGAAGAGCACAGGAAACAAAACAAAACAAATCACGTTTTATGAACAAATAAAATAGCTGTGAGCTTAGAATGCCCAGTTTATGACAATGAGGGAGCACATTGTCAACAATGGCTCATGTCTGTGAAGAAAGAATTAATTTAGACTCTGTGCTGATGAGTAGTTGGGGGATAGAGGTGATATTATGTTAAAACTGTAGTTTCAGTAAAGGAAAATACTACGGAGAAAAGCTGATGTATCTTGTGTTGGGTGAGTTGACTTTAGCTACTGTAAGAGTGAGAAGTGGCATTTCGACTACAAAGTTAGAGACTCAAACCCGAAGCTTAAGTAAGAGAAAGCATTAAAATATACACATGTGGGGTTGCCAATATCAGCTTCCCTCGCCACTTCTTCTCTCCAGGCAAAACAGGAAGGAAGGAAGAGGGGTGTTTCTTTCACATGCTTGTGGGCCTGTAGCCTATGTGGATGGGAGGAGTTGCTCATTGGTCAGGAAAATGCAGGAAAGAGTAGATATGCAAATGATGCTGGTATTTGCATATTTTCTCCTCTGGTTTTTTAAGTGGAGGAAATCAGGAGCTTCTCCAAAACTAAAGACAGAAATACTTCCAAAGTATTTTTGAAAGAGTCCTTTGAGCAACAGCAGTACCGATTAAGCACAATGGCATTGGCAAAATTTGAATAATGTGTTGTGTCTCAGCAAATATACTGGCAATCATATGAAAGGAAAGTGTGTGAAATTTCATTTATACGATATAGGAATACAACTGTGTTAGGAAATTAGAGTATAAAGGGCATTCATCAGTTTCATATTTTGATGTTTTAAAGTTCAAAATTCATGAAATAAATGCATCCATCAGGCGTCTTAAAAGCCTCAGGAAAGATTGGTGATAAAGAGCAATCAATTGAAATGGGGTGTAGCTATTTTCAGCATACACTTTTTACACCTAGAACATGTAGATGAATTCAGGTGTTTTCCATTTATCTAACGCTATAGGAGGGCATAATGTTGCAGATCGAAGGACAATGTTGTAATTCCAAATATCTGATTTATGCACTGAGACTCTTCAGCACAATCCACCTGATAAACAGTGGGTGGTCTGGGGAGTTTTAATGTCACTGCTTTTAGAGATTGCAGTTCATAATATTGGGGGGTGTTCCTGAATAAAGCAGGGATAGACACTACCTTGATGTGAAGTATTAAGGAAAATTGTCTAAATTTTGGAAATAAGACCAAAGAAAGTACATGTTCTTTCATTGGCCCCTTGGGGCATATTTTAATAGGCCTACCTAAATATTATTTAATTCTTTGGGGTAATTTATCGGCTTTCACTTTGTTTTCTGCTAAATGATCATGCCCTAGAAATTATAACGTTAGATGTTAGCTTGTAGATCTCCCTCTGGTAGAAAAGTTGATCCCGAAGGTTATGATTTGGGCTCCCTATAGTTCACTATCCAGTTCTGTATGTAACCTGGGGATCTTACTCTAATATATATATTTCAAATGCCTATAAACACTGAGTTCCTCAAATGTTATTAGACAGGTCTTTACCATCTTCCCGTTTCTGTCATTAATGACATCATAAATATGTGACATTTGTGTTTTCTACATGTAAGTGGGAATTGTGTTTTTAGTTTTTGAAAATCTACCTTGATTGGGATTCATTTGGCTCGTGACAGAGAAAGGAGAGGCTTAGGAATTGATAAATTAATGTCCCGAGAAACCGTAAAGAAATGTCAACTTTCCAAAATGGTGGTTAGTTCCATTTTCCTGAAGCCTCGGGAGATTAATCATGAGCAAACAAGTCGAGTAATGACAGGGACATGTGAACTGGAATTCTGCTAACGGGGGCGGCAGCGGTGATGGGTGCCGGGAGGGCGTTTACATCAGGGACGCTTCACCTGCTGGCAGAGTCCTGGAGTTCTCCAGTCCCACCTACGCCTCCTTCATTTTTGTGTCGACCCGTCATGAGCGACAGCATCCGGCCGTTCTCTTCCCCAGCAGAGCGGCCCGACAGAGAGGGAGGCATCGATGGACACATGAAGCTGCCTCAGCAAGCCCACATGGGCTGCAACTTTTAAGATCGGAACTCTTTTTTTGAATTTTGCCTTAAGATACTAGGAAACTAGCTTCACTAAAATACTGATCTCCTACTTCAATGAAGAGAGCAACTCTTGTTTTGTTCGGCTTTGAATCTGCAGCATCGATTACAGAAGTCGCTCAGAGAATACTTGGTGACGGAATGCACACGTGAACATTCTGCGGGAAGTTGGACCCGATGGGGCCTCTGAGCGCGGCCTCCCCTAAGCACCGAGTAGGGCAGGGGCCGCGCGCTAATTTCCTCGAGGACTCAGCTGCAGAGAAAGTGCCAGAGATTTTGCCCTTGGTAGATTTCAGTTCAAGTCCAGTTCTGCCTCTCCCTGGCTGGGTCAACATGAGCAGCCGCGGTAACCCGTCTAAGACTGTTTCCTGATCGCAGCGAATGGAAGAGCTGCCGTGTCCGGTTGAGATGTGCTATGTGTCTCACAGTCCTTGAATCGAATAGTAGCCGCCCTGTGAGTTCTCCCTTCATCAAACTGCTGTAGGATAAATTTGAAAATTATAAATAGCTACCCACAACTGTTGTTCGCGCTCTTCTGCATAGTTTATCATTCATTAAATGTTATTATATACCCTTGCTAAAGTTCCAACTGCAATAGCGTAGGTCTTTAATTTTATCAAAAGTAGTATGTGCTTATTGCCTTCTTAATATTCACTATCTCCAACAATTTTCCTGTTAGTTTTCCTTTCCAGATGTAACCATTTCTTTCTGTCAAGATGCTCATCATTTTAAGGGGTCTCTTACACAGAGCTCCCTATAAACATTTTATGAACTGCTGTCACTTTATTAATTAACATACATAAGATCAATCAAGTGATGTCATATTTTACAAAATAATGCTTTGTGTTAGTAGTTTCTCATTTACATGGATGTGAGAATGATCTGGCAATCTGGGTATAACATCTGTTACTCAATTGCTGGCCAGAATAATTCTATAGATTTCAGTGACGTTAATCACTACCATAGGTGTGTCTGTCCTTTCTTACCAGAGGAGGATCTTTTTATATATATATATACATATGTGTGTGTGTGTGTGTGTGTGTGTGTGTGTGTGTGTGTGTGTATATATATATATACAGTATATATATATAGTATATACATATGTATACATATATATACATATGTATATGTATACACACACATAAATATATAAAATATAAACTATATATTTTATATTTATGTACATGTATAAAAATATATTATATATAATAAATATATAAAAATATAAATATATATTTTTTTGAGAGAGAGGGAGAGGGAGATCATGAGCTGGGGAGGGGCAGAGAGAGAGGGAAATTGAGAGTCCCAAGCAGGTTCTGCATTGTCAGCACAGAACCCAACACGGGTCTTGATCCCACAAACCCTGAGATCATGACCTGAGCCAAACTCAACACACAGATGCTTAACCAACTGAGCCACCCACATGCCCCCAGAGGACAGTCTTCTTTTTTTTCCTACTTTCATTTTAATTATTTTATTTTTATTTCTTTAAATTTAAATCCAGGTTATTAACATATAGTGTAATAACGACTTCAGGAATAGAATGTAGTGATTCATCACTTACATATAACATCCAGTGCTCATCCCAAAGGTGCCCTCCTAATGCCCCTCACTCATTTAACCCATCCCCCAACCACCTCCCCTCCAGCAATCTTCAGTTTGTTCTCTGTATTTAAGAGTCTCTTCTGGCTTGTCTCCCTCTCTGTTTTTATTTTATTTTTGCCTCCCTTCCCCTATGTTCCTCTGTTTTATATCTTAAATTCCACATAGGAGTGAAGTCATATGAATTTGTCTTTCTCTGACTGACTTATTTCACTTAGCATAATATCTTCTAGTTCCATCCATGTTGTTACAAATAGCAAGATTTCATTCTTTTTGATCACTGAATAGTATTTCATTGCATATATAAGCCACATCTTATTTATCCATTCATCAGTCGATGGACATCTGGGCTCTTTCCATACTTTCGCTGTTGTTGATAGTGCTAACGTTGGGGTGCATGTGCCCCTTCAAAACAGCACTCCCGTATCCTTTGGAAAAATACCTAGTAGTGCAATTGCTGGGTCGTAGAGTAGTTCTATTTTTAATTTTTTGAGGAACCTCCATACTGTTTTCCAGAGCAGTTGCACCAGTTTGCATTCCCACCAGCAGTGCAAAAGGGTTCCCTTATCTCTGCATTCTCGCCAGCCTCTGTTGTGGCCTGAGTTGTTAATTTTAGTCATTTGACAGGTGTGAGGTGGTATTTCATCATGGTTTTGATTTGCATTTCCCTGATGATGAGTGATGCTGAGCATCTTTTCATGTGTCTGTTTGCCATCTGGATGTCTTCTTTGGAGAAGTGTCTATTCATGTCTTTTGCCCATGTCTTCACTGGATTATTTGTTCTTTGGGTGTTGAGTTTGACAAGTTCTTTGTAGATTTTGGATACTAACCCTTTATCTGATATGTCGTTTGCAAGTATCTTCTCCCATTTCGTTGGTTGCCTTTTAGTTTTGCTGATTGTTTCCTTCACTGTGCACAAGCTTTTATCTTGATGAGGTCCCAGTAGTTCATTTTTGCTTTTGTTTCCCTTGCCTCTGGAGACATGTCAAGTAAGAAGTTGCTGTGGCCGAGGTAAAAAAATTGTTGCCTATGTTCTCCTCTAAGATTCCAATGGTTTCCTGCCTCAACTTTAGGTCTTTCATCCATTTTTAGTTTATTTTTGTGTCGGTTGTAAAAAAGTGGTCCAGGTTCATTCTTCTGCATGTCGCTGTCCAGTTTTCCCAACACTGATTGCTGAAGAGACTGTCTTTATTCCATTGGATATTCTTTCCTGTTTTTTGAAGATTAGTTGGTCATACGTTTGTGGGTCCATTTCTGGTTTCTCTGTTCTGTTCCACAGATATATGTGTTTGTTTTTGTGCCAGTACCATAATGTCTTGATGCTGACAGCTTTGTAATATAGCTTGAAGTCTGGGATTGTGATGCCTCTAGCTTTGGTTTTCTTTCTCAGGATTGTTTTGGGTATTGGGGGTCTCTTCTGGTTCCATACAGATTTTAAGTTTGTTTGTTTTAGGTCTGTGAAGAATGCTGATGTTATTTTGACTGGGATCACCAGAGGAGGATATTCTTAATGAGAGATATTTAAAAATTTGAGTTGTTGTAAGAAATGAAGGTTAGTCATACTGCTAATAGGAAAAAAAAATTTTTTTTTGAGTTCAGAATTCATTTCTAGTATAGAATCTCTTGGGGCTCTGTTCCCAGATATTAGGGTTTATGTTTCCGACATGGGCCCCACACATTGGTAAATAGTTTTGGGCTATTGAGTAGCCATGAGTAATTGCTACGTAGCTCTCAACCTGCTCATCTTTTTTAGAGAGATGACATGTTTCAGAAAAAAACCCAAAAAACAACAACAACAAAAAAAACAAAACCAAAAGAACTGTTCCCCGGCCAATAACCTCAAGTAAGCCGATTTGAGGTAAGGAAGATAACATTTGGTTCTAATGTATCTCCTGCCTGTTCTGTTTTTTTCTACTTGTGCACCAGTGGAGTTTAATGCTAACACCATGAGGATAAAAACCAAATGCATACATTGAAAGTAAACTCATCCATGTGTTTCTTATCTTACCTAGATTTGTGACAGAATTTTAACTAGTAGGTTAAAAATGGCTGATGCTGTTCAACTACTGGCTGTTAGACACACACTGCTATTGAGACCCAGTACCGAATCACCTGCCTTTATTTCCCCTTTTAAAAGGGAAAAATGCCCTGCTTTGGAGAATTTGATTTCATGATGCAAATGCTCCGGTACGGCTGAAAACTAGCTACCTCCCACATGACATCAATGAACATGTAGTTGGGCAAAGCTGTGTATAGACTGTTGGGGACGGTACGACCCCACAGCCCCAGCATACTACTTGTAATGGAAAATTGTCAGGGCAAAGAAACATGCTGTTTACTTCTTCCTTGCCTGGAATTGAATTAAATATATTTGGCTAGCTTAAAGTGATTAATTTTCCAAAGATCAACTACAAAGGAAATTTGGATGAGATTCAGGCCACCACAAAGCTGAAAATTAAACCAAAGAAAACATACAATATCTCATTCATCGTAGGGAAAAGTATCCTTCCTTCCAACATTTTGCTGTATTGATTCAAAGCCCTGTGTTGATTATTTTTTATTAGAGTATCATGATTTAAGGCAAAGACAAAAATGCATAGTTATTCATCTGTAGATGTCTGATCATGTAGAGAACATAGCCCTACAAAGCAAAACTGTTAATAGCTGCAAAGTCAAGGTGGATTCCCACTCAGTATTTGGTTCTGACGTCATTAGTGATGGACACACACACACACACACACACACACACACACACACACGGCGGAGTATAGCAGGACTCTCAGTCTGGTCCAGAATGGCCTGCAGTAGCTTAAAAGAACCAGGAAAGAAAACTGCTTGGGTTTTGTTTTGTCGTCATATTTCTGTGTCCGTGGGCCGGCTGGGAGAATAGGGCTGGTTTCCTGGCACGTGGTCTCCAGTTCTGCCAGGGCCAAATCAGGGGGCCTTTTATCAGCTTCCCCAGCTCTGGGGCGGAAGGTGAAGAAGGCTTAGGTTGAAACGATGCCGACAATCAAGCATCAGAAACATGGAGCCACACTCTTTGTTATAAAACAGACAGATACAATCTCATTATATATCACAAACACATAAGGGAGCAAGGTGGCTTGGATTGAAAGAGTTGAAAAATCATGGGACATGCTCATTTTAATAAATTTTAATAAAGGTGACTTCACCTGCTCAGAGTCCCTTGAGGTCACAGGGAAGTGACCAGTTGGCTGCTTTTTAATCCTCATGGTGACTGTGTCGAGGAACCTGCTTTAAAAGGAAGACATGCTTTGAAATACTCAATAATACTTTTTGACAGTTTTAGAGTTGAATCATTCACACTTAACCAGTCATATAAATAAATCCACAAGAGACATTAACGTCCATCAATGAACAAAAACCCAGATCCCTTTACTTATGAATACTGTACTCCCAGCACTCTTTTAGGGTCTGTGATTATTAAAAAAAGCCTAGGGGTTACAGGTGGATAAGATGAACCTTGCTAGTGAGGAGCCCTTAGTCACATGTGTCAGTCACCGCAGAACAACAGACCTTGCAAGATCACTCTCAGCAGATGTGATCCTAAAAAGAAAGGATAAAACCCAAATGCATCTATTGAGTTCAAATTTGTCACTAGATCTCTTACATGGATTTGTGAGTAAATTGTCATTTAATAAAATAGCTGAAGCACTCCAGTGAGCTGCCCATTGAGACCAGTGTCAATGTTTTCTCTCGCCTCCATCCTCAAAAATACACTATTAACTCCTGTGTGTTAAGCACTCAGAAGAGTGTTTTGCTTGCCTAAAGAGAAAATTGTCTATCTCCTTGTCAGAAGAGAAAAACATCTATTATTCGAATATCAAACGTTCTATTTGTTTTTTTCCCCCATGGAAGGCTGCAATTTAAAAAATACGTTCACAGTACTTGAAGACAGGATTGTTAGAGTGACAAAGCACTGAATTCAAGTCATATGTCAAAGCCAGACTTTTCTGCTGTCGTCTCCTCTTTCTCTTAATAAATTGGATTTAAATAAATAAAGCAGACCACATGCAGATATGTCCAGAATTTTATATTGTTAACGAATGAATCGTATCCTTCAAAAATTCATATTCACCCTGATCCCCAGTACCTCAGACCTTATTTGGAAATAGGATTGTTGCAGATGCAGTTGGTTCAGATGAGGTCTTCCTGGTGTGGGCAAGGCTCCTGACTCAAATGCCTGGTGTTCTCACACAAAGGGGAACCAGACCCATACACGGGAAGATGCCACGTGTAGGTCAAGGCAGAGATCTGTGTGGTGCATCATCTATGAGACAAGGAACGCCAAAGACTGTCAGCAGGGCACCGGAAGCTAGTCCACCACAGATCTCAGAAGGAACCAGCCCCAACATCTGATCGCGGACTCTAGACCCCAGAGCTGTAGGGAAGCCAGGTGGGTCTTCAGCCACCCGGTCTGTGCGCTTTGTGATTTCAGCCCTAGAAAGCTCATACACCTGTACACCACACACCGATGCCATCTTTAAAATCCATCCATCCCATCTCCGATTGCCTGATGCTGCAATTTGTAACTTAAAAACAGTTGCCGTCTAGCTCGACCACACTTTGACGCCACCAAAGTGAACATAAATCAAGACCAAACCATATATACATATGAACATACATATAGTAATATAAATGGTGCTTGTGGGTGAGGGGATCGCCTTCTTTTTTGTATAAAATAAAACCAGAAAGATAATGTACAGACGATTGTGAAAAATGTGACCTGCTACCCCCTGACGCTGCCTATGGAAATACAGCCTAGGAATCACTACTGAAGATTTTTAGCAATACCCGGTGCCTTTGAATTAGATGACTTCTGTCGCCTAACACCTAATTTGAGAAGTTCATAGTCCTTTGTTTTTAATTCTATGAGTATACTATATGAATCTCTTTAATTAGAAAATTGTAAGTTTGAAACGCTCTAGTGACAGGTCTTAAGGACACAATCAGGAGTATAGATTACAAACGTGATTATGTTGGTTGAGTGTGTTGGTCTGTCAAAGACCCTGAATCAATATTAACAGAGTGGTGGAAAGATAGGTTTCAGGACAAGATGGAAAAACACTGCTAAATGGAGAGCACTTCTGTGTAAGAGCGATTTTGTATTTTAGAGAGAGCCCCACAATAAGGTGCCGCGCTAAGGAGAAAATATTGACAGGGGACCTTGCCGGATATTAAGGAAGCAAAGGTAAATGTTAATTATCGTATTCCAAGGCCAGTCACACTGTATATACCAGGTGGAGATAAACGGCTGCGGAAGTATTTGGTTAAAGGCGCTAGTGATTATTTTGAGGTTTGTCATCCATGAAATCCACAAAGATTTATTGAGCACATCCTGTTTCCTAGACATTGGAAACACACAGATAAATGTGTCTTAAATTTCCTAATACTGATTTTGAGAGCACTAAATGACTAGATTATAATTATATTATCTTTTAGAAGTCAATGCGTAGGAAGATGAAGCAGCTAATTTGTTAGAGAACAGCCATGGTCTTGCCTATGAGTAGCACAAACATATTCCAGCTCAGAAGCATTTATTATCACCCGGTAGTATTGAAGGACACTGAGTACATAAAAATGTAGGAAATAATTTTAAACGAATTGCACACGAAATTAGGTTGACTGTATATTTAAAATGCACATTTATCGGTCCTGACAGCTGTCAATCTAACGACTCATTTTCTTGAAGTGGAGTCTTGTCAGGATGATTAGCTGTTGTGCAGGATGCTGTCAATCACACGAGTGCGAAGGTCTCAGCTCCTGTTTTCTTGCCTGGTTCCCTATGCTGCTCGCTGCCACGCAGTATGGATTCCACCTTATTTCTGCGGTGACGAATAGTGAAATTATAAAGACAGATTTAGGAGTTACTTGGATCCCATCCTATGAAAGTCCTTTAAAAGAACCTGCTATATTTCTGAATGTATTTCATTTCAATAAAAATTATATTAATCACCAGATTGCAAAGTTTGTGTTTTGGGGGGTTTTGGAAACTTGGATAGGTTTTGACATTGCCTAATAACCCCCGTAAATAAAAAGTCAACTTAGAAAAGGAAATGTATAGAAACTAAAGGCAGTGTTTTATGAATCAAAATATTTAACTTGAGTGATATTACAATGTGTATTTTGATAACATGGTTTTAATACAAGAAGTGAGAAATTTCATTTTAATATATGTAAGCTTCCCTTCAATACATGTACCATCATTTATCTACCCAGTGACTTTCTTCTAATATGAAAATTAGAATGATAGTAAGATATCTAGGAAGGGAAACACACCTTCACATAGTGTTAGTAGCTACGGTAATTGGTTGCAAGGTTTCTAATTCAAATGTTTCCGTACAAGTGATTTGTCTATCACAATTCTGAGATATGTACAATATCCGTCCAAGTTCTAATTTTGTTTCTGTTGTTTAAACTCACAATACCAAAATCAAATGTGTCTTACTGTTGCCTCTGTCTTTCCATTTCATTCTAAATATTTCTCCAAGATCAGTCTACTATACTTTTCAGAGTCCTGCATTACATTGTTCTTCTCTTGGGTGCCAGCTACTCCAAATCTAGACCAAACATTTAAAAATATATTAAAACCATGTGGCGGCAGGAGTTAATGTGCACGATCCAGCAAAGGTGGAGGCATTTCATAAGTAAAGGAGATCTGTAATTAAATATGAATTTTGAGTTTAATTTGTTTAAAGATACCGTCTCAAAGATATGACAAAAGTTGTTCAGTGGAACTCAACTTGTGGTGTTAACGGGTGTTTACATTTATTTTGTTATATTAAAAGTGACGTTAATGAGAAACTACTCCACCAGCCTTTCCAGAGTCTCCACTATGAGCCAGGCATACGGCTGCTTTCGGAATAATAGTTAAGCCATGGTCAGTGCCTCCAACAGCTCCATTGATTGGTGAGGTATTAGAAGATACGCATGCAGCTCACCACCCTACAATAAGGTGGAAATTGTTTATACGTATAATTCCAATATCCAGAGTATTAAAAGTGTAACAGATGATCACTATATATAAGTTTATATGTCTTGGCTGTTGCAAACATTGCTGCAGTGAACATGGGAACAGATACCTCTTCAAGATCCTGATTTTAATTATTTTGCATCTATTCCCAAAGGTGGAATTAATGAATCATATACCACTTCTATTTTTAATTTTTGGAGAACCTCCATACTCTTTTCAATAACCACTATACCATTTTGCATTCCCAGTAACAATGTACAATGGTTCCAACTTCTCCCCTCCCTATCCTCGTTAACACATTTCTTTAATATATAGTAGTCATCCTAACAGGTGTGAGGTGTTATCTCATTGTGGTTTTTGATTTACATTTTCCTGATAATTACTGATGTTGAGTGTCTTTTAATATACCTGTTGGCCATTTGTATATTTTATTTGTAGAAATGTCTAAGTCTTTTGCACATTTTTGTAATGAAGTTATTTGTGTTGTTTTGTTTGTTTGTTTTACTGTTGAGTTGTAGGAATTTTTTATATGTTTTGGAAATTAACCCCTCATCAGGGATATGATTTGCATATATTTTCCTCCATTTCATAGGTTGATTTTTTTTTAACGTTTATTTATTTTTGAGACAGAGAGAGACAGACCATGAACGGGGGAGGGTCAGAGAGAGAGAGACACAGAATCCGAAACAGGCTTCAGGCTCTGAGCTGTCAGCACAGAGCCCGATGCGGGGCTCGAACCCACGGACCGCGAGATCATGACCTGAGCCGATAGTCGGCCGCTTAACCGACTGAGCCACCCAGGCGCCCCTGATTTTTCGTTCTGTTGACTGCTTCCTCTGCTGGGCAGAAACTTTACCGTTTGATGTAATCCCACCTGTCTATTGCTTTTGCTGCCTATGCTTTTGGTGTCCTAACCAAGAAATCGTTGCCAAGATCAATATCAAGAAATTCCCCCCTATGTTTTCTTCCAGGAGTTTTATGATTTGGAGTCATATGTAAGACCTTAATCCATTTTGTGTTGATTTTTGTGCATGTCGTAAGGCAAGTGTCCAATTTCTTTCTTCCGTTTTTTTTTTTTTTTTTTTTTTTTTTGCATATGGATATCCAGTTTTTCAATAAGCACTTCCAAGAATTGAAAAGAAAGGAGCACTTCCAAACTCATGTTACGTGACCAGCATTGTCCTGATGCCGAACTAGAAAGATACTTCAAGAGAAGAAAAGTACATTCCAACATTCCTGATGAACGTAGATGCAAAAATCCTCAATAAAATATTAAGAAACTAAATTTAACAGTACCTTGATGGGATCCTAACAGCACAGCTGACTGAAAGTTGTCCCTGGGATGCAAGGACATTTTAACATCTACAAATCAGTGTGATGGGCCACAGTAAACAGCGTAAAGGATCAACTTCGCATGATCATCTCAATAGATGTAGGAAAGGTTTTTGACTTAGGAGAGAAGAACGGTCTACAAACTGGGTATAGAAGGAGTGTACTGCAAAATAATAAAGGCTGTTTGTGACAAGCCCACAATTACCATTCTATTTGATGGTAAAAACTGTAAGTTTTTCCTCTAGTATGAAGAACAAGACGAGGATTACCCCTCTCATTACCTCTGGTCAGTGTAGTACTGGATGGCCTCGCCAGAACAGTGAGGCAAGAAAACAGGGATAAAATGAATCCAAATCAGGAAGGGAGTAAAATGACCTCTCCTAGCAGATGGCATATCCTATATGTAGAAAATTCTAGAACCCCCCCCCCCAAAAAAAAACCAGTTAGAAGTAATACACATAAATTCAGTCAAGATACAGAATACAAGTCAACATACACAAATCAGTTGCATTTCTATACACCAACAACGAACAATTGGAAAAGGAAATTAGGGGCACAGTCTCATCTATGATAGCATCAAAAAGAATAAAATATTTAGGAATAAGCATTTTACAATAGAGTCAAATGTTACAATTCCAAGAAGACTTTTGTTAAATTATCTTTCTTAACAGTAGCACCTTCTATTGAAAATAATATAAATGTATACACTCTTCCAGGTCTGAGAGCAGATCTTACTTATCTCTATCAAAGAGTAAATAAAATATACATAAGATATAATAAGCTTAGAAAGTAACTTTGGGATAAATAGATGTGGTGAAAGGCAGATTGCGAAAACAATTTGGGGGTCTACGGTTCGGTCAAGGGGGTTGTCTTTCTTAGTATCAGTGGTCTGTTCTTCTCTGTTGTGGGATATACTCCACAGTGTGGATTCGCCCCGGCTCATGTAACCATTCGCCTGTGGGAGGGCACCCGGGTGGTGATCCGTTTTGAATGTTGCGGAGAAAGCTTCCGTGAACCCCTGTGTGCAGGTGTTTGTGCAAACGTAAGTCTTCGCCGTATGGGAGAGATTGCGGGAGAGTGCAGTTCCTGGGTGACATCGCGGTTGCACGTCTACTTTGGTAGATGTTGCCAGTGTGTTTTCCAGAGGGACACAGCCGCGGGCAGTGTGTGAGGGACATGTTCCTCTGCCTCCTCGGCTTTGCGGGGGTCGCTGTTATTCCATTACTTGCAGCCCTTCTAGTGGATGGGCAGTGACACCTCTAGTAGATGGGCGGTGGCTCTTCCTTCCCTAATGGCCAACAGCATTGACCTCTTCTCACGTATGTGTCCTTCCTGGTGGAACACCTGCTCGTGGTTTTGGCTCACTTTGATTTTTACCGTTAATTTTTAAGATATCTTTATGTATTCTGGATACAACATATTTACACAAAAGGATATTTAGGAACTCTTCAAAGATTTATTAAATTTTTTTAAATTTTTTTTTAACATTTTATTTATTTTTGAGACAGAGAGAGACAGAGCATGAACGGGGGAGGGGCAGAGAGAGAGGGAGACACAGAATCTAAAGTAGGCTGTAAGGCTCCGAGCTGTCAGCACAGAGCCCGACATGGGGCTTGAACTCACAGACCGCGAGATCGTGACCTGAGCCGAAGTCGGACGCCTAACTGACTGAGCCACCCAGGCGCCCCAAGATTTATTAAATTTATTATGTATTGTAATACTGATAATGGTAAAGCAGGGGTTTTGTGGGTAAATCAATTCCACAAATAAATCTCTGTCAATTTGGTACAGAACCATGAAACTTTGGCTTAAAAATATCATCATTATAGCTCTTACATAACGATCATTTCTGTTCTGTTTATTTGCCCCTTTTTTGGTCGTTCATTTCTTCCGCCAATCTGTTTCTCACTTAATAAAAGTTTTCCTAGGTGGGCATAATTTTAAGGAGACTTAACAGAGTCTCATTCAATGGCTGACACTGAAATTTGATGTCCAAATCTGAGTTTTCTCAGGTATCTGGTAGTCTCCCAGTCAAATGTAGCACAAGTGTTTTGGATCCTAAGATAATGAATACTAGTAAGAGTCAATGCTCAAAACTTTAACATTTTGTTAACTTGTATCCCGGCTTCTCCTGGAGATAAAACAAGCCACAATTATAAGGATTGCATCTGACCAATTCACAAGTGTAATATTACTTGAAGGAGCTTGCTTCTGGCTACTAAATTTGTCCAATTTTCATGAATTTTTCACCTCTTTCTTTCCTCTAAAATCATGTTAAGCTACTTTTATTCAGCCTTTTTATTTATATCCTTTGTATCCTTCAAGAACTCTCAGTAGTTCCTTAGCTAGTTAATTTAGCTTTTATTCGTGTAATATTTCTTTAGAAGTTTAATTTGCCTTCACAGGATTTGTGCATCTATATTCATTGAACAACCATCAACTTTTTAGTGTCGCTTTAAACTTGAGTATTTATAGTTGGTAGCAATCTCTATAAGGCCTCCATTACCTGACCTAAGATTACAAGGGGGCAATTATTGAAATACACAGTCCACGTGATCAAATTCACACACACACAAAATCTAAAGTCATTATTCTCCTGAATGGTGATCTAGCAGATTATATTAAATTTTGGCTTAAATTGAAGTCACAAAGCACTAAATATCAAATATGAATCCCTAGACATTTCATCAAATATTCCTATAAAAGAACTTACTGCCTCTGATGCTGCTTCTCTCCAGTAGGTTCTAAAATTTATAGACAAGAGGTGAGTGGTAAAAAGTTAACAACTCTATGATTTGCAGACGTGTGGGTTGTGTTTCTGACTTTTTTGACCTGCCACCGTGTTCTTTAGGTCTTGACTGGTGAGGGTTTGAAGAAATGTGCATAGAGTGAGGCCTGCAGAAACCAGTTAGTATGGAGAGTAAATAATTATCCAGATGTATAAGGGCAAAAAGCATACTTCTCATGGAGATAAAAATCTGTGTGAAATTTTAAATTGAGGGACACCTGGATGGCTCCGTTTGTTAAGCGCCCGACTCTTGATTTCGGTTCAGGTCATGATCCCAGGATCCTGTGATCGAGCCCTGTGTCAGGCTCTGTGCTGAGTGCGGAGCCTGCTTGGGATTCTCTCTCTCTGTCTTCCTCTCTGTCCCTCTCTCTCCCCCTCTGCCCCTCCCCAGCGCATTCTCTCTCTCTCTCAAAAAAAATTGAAATTGAATGTGGCTCAATAGTTTACAAATCTGAATTTCTACAATATAAGCAAATAAGGAATATAGGTATATTTTTGAAGATCTTTTTGAGAGACAGACCCAAACACATAAAAAATACTAATTCACAAACTTTTGGGCAATTCTCTTTTAAGTAAAAGAGAAATAGCCACATAATGAGGCTGATATATACATGTGAAATTCTTTGATTCTCATAACAGTTAGGTTTCTTTTAAGTAGTAGCTTAAACTTTTCAGCCTCAGGACCTCTTTTTCATTCCTAAAAGTTATTGGGACTCCCGTGGAACTTTTATTTATGTGGGCTAAACATATTGATAACTAGATTAAAAATGTTAATTTTGACACTTTACAATAATTTGATAATTAACTTAAATATAATAATACTAAACCTGTTATTTATTAATATAAGTAAAATACTTCAATAAGATATGATTACTTCAGCCAGATTATCATGTTTGCTTCTGCAGTCTTTTACAATATGTTCTTTTTCTGGAAATACGTGAGCTAAATTTTGCCACCCATAGATTGCCATTGGAAGACAAAGGGATATTTAGTAGCCTTTCTGGATAATAGAGAATATTATTTTTACATACTGCGCCAAAATTTATCAAGTGGCAGTTTCTTAAACGTAACTGCAATGGGAAATATGTAACCATATTAAAACAAACAAAAAACATTTTACGTTGCACTTTGTTAAAATGCAGTTGCCAATCTTGTAATCTGATTGGATTTTTTTATCCTGCATGATTGTGTAACATCATGCATCAGTCATTTGGAAAATATTAGTCACTGAGTTCTTTCATTTATTGAAATATTTCATTACACAAAATGATCACACATTGTGGATCTTTAGGAAAGTGTCACCCTCTACTCTTTAACAAATGGATGTGGGAAAAATAAATATCATCTTATTAATATTATGGAATTCTTTTGCCCTTGAAGTCCCGTCCGAAGGATGGCAAGGGATGCCAGCGCTCTCCAGACCAGCCCTTTAAGAATCCTTGGTTTAATGGATATAAGATAAAATTTTACATCTGAGAAAATAGTTCAATGTTTGGCACACTTTTTTAAAAATGGATTTGGGGTAGAAGATGGGGAGTAGGCTTCAAAAGATAGCTTCTCAGTGGGAATCCCTATACATAAAGCATTCTCAAAAATAACCATGTCTTGGACCAAGATAGAGTAATAATTAGTGTCTAAATGTCTTCTCTGCTTGAGCAAATACGAAAAGCATATTGCTATAGAGATGTCAAAAATACCAAGATTTATAACTATTACTCTTCCTGCATCTCTAAATTGTTCTAATATATTCAGTAATAGAGAATGCTTATCACCATTAAATCCCATCAGATGCAAAGATCCAATATTAAACAACTCATTTGCTTTTCCCCAACAGTCTTTCCTTTTTATAAATTGGGATGTAATTGTGTGTGTTTATTCCCCAAAACTCCTGATACTTGTTTATTTTATTTTTTAAATTACCTTTGATCTGATATTCTAACAATGAGCTTTAATGGAAAGCCAAGTTGTATAAGCAAAACAAGGCATGACCAAGGTCACGTTTCAAGAGGACACTGGATGGATGACCAAGGTCACGTTTCAAGAGGACACTGGATGGATGACCAAGGTCACGTTTCAAGAGGACACTGGATGGATGACCAAGGTCACGTTTCAAGAGGACACTGGATGGATGACCAAGGTCACGTTTCAAGAGGACCCTGGATGGATGACCAAGGTCACGTTTTAAGCAGAGAAGTTTAACTTTTTGTTCACAGAATCAAGTTCAAGGGTCAGGTTTTGATGTCACAAATAAAACAGAAGCACAGTCTGTATATAGTTACATCACTGAGTTAGAGACTAGCTGTAGCAAAATTAGCCCTTTCTTATGTATTTGTTTCATATGTTTCTTAGAACATTTTTACGGGAGGTAGATTGTCGGCTTCTCTAAGTTTCCACAAATAACAGTATCAATCATGTCTTGAAATATGCTCTACTGTTAAGGCTTGCTCCTTACTATTCTTTTTGCCAATAATAATTCTTTTTCCTTTTCAAATTTTTATTTAAATTCCAGTCAGTTAACATCAGCGCAATATTGGTTTCAGGAGTAGAACCCAGTGACTCATCACTTCCATGGAACACCCAGTGCTCATCCCAACAAGTACCGTCCTTAATGCCTATCACCCATCTAGCCCATCCCCCACTCACCTCCCTCCATCAACCCTCAGTTTGTTCTCTGTCATTAAGAGTCTCTTATGGTTTGTCTCTCTGTCTCTCTCTCTTTTTCTCCTCCCATATGCTCATCTGTTTTGTTTCTTAAATTCCACATATGAGTGAAATCATAGCTGCCGGTAATTAATCAATCAATTGATTAATCCCCAGACTTACTAAGTATCACGTATGTGTTAACACACTGTTCCAAATAAAGCCAGCGTGCACACTGACACTTTGGTAATAAGCTGCTGCAAAAGGAGTTCAAGATTTAGGAAAACCCTCAAAGATTTACTTCTCCCTTAATTGCTCCCTTATTTCCAGAAGTTAACAAATTGCCATTGTCATCTTGGTTTCCTGTAGAGAAGGAAGAAATGTTATTTAATTACTTCTCGCTCTGTTCTCTCCACACTGGAAAAGCAAGTGACTGAGGATGATAAAACACTGAACTGAAAGTCTGAAGGACTAGGATTCACGAATTCTGCCAGCGGCTTGGACTGGACCCCTGTGGTTAGAAAACAGTCTTTAGACTAAATATGCTTCCTTCTTGCAACTGCCAGTCGTGTTTACAGAAGCTGTCAGGGTAGAGGCTGTCTGTGGTAACTGAGGAAGGATAAACCGGGGACTCCCCATTCGGGGCACTGAATGGATTCTCACATATCTGTTGGTCGACCTGATGGATGGTCCGCTAAAAATCAAAGCGGAAGCGTGTAGGCCGAGAGGCGTTAGTCGCCTGAAGAAGGGTCCTGTAGGTGCAGTCCAGGCTCCAAACTGCCGGGAGCCACATTTCATGAGATGTATTCTAGGGGCATTAACCCCACAGCGTATCCTGGAATAACAAATTGATGCTTCAGACAAATGAATTTAGAAATTCTAAGTATTATGCCCCCATCATAGAAGGTTACTGTAGCTGATTAAATTATCTTAGAAACATTTAAAGAAAGAAGCCAGTTTACCATTGTGTAACTAGTTGTCCTCAAACTTTTTATAATGAACCATCCCTTAAAGTTCCATTAGTCAGTTTTCTGGTAAATACCACTTGGGAAAGAAACCTTGACTTTCCGATCTAGGAAAATGGACCAGTCCTAAGTAATCTTCACTTCCAGTACGTATCTTCTTGAAGCTTCTTCAGCACATTACCGATAATACTTTTTATCTCTTATGGAAATGTTCCCCCCACCCCTCAGAAAGGAGTCTGCAATTAGGTGTCCATCCGTGCACTGTCCAGGAGTCAGTGTCCTAAGCTGTGTCCACATCCCCCGAGAATGCCCGGTGTTCAGGGATTTCCATCACCGGGAGAAGGTGCGGGTGGCATTTATCTGACCTCTGTTTTTCCCTTGAGTAGCTGGATAAATATTGTGTAGTCAGTCTCTAGATGTTAATAGTATCAGCGTTTCAAAGGCCCTATATTATCCTCATGAGCAGGAAAGTAGCAACTGCATAACTCTGAGGTACATTTGATTTGGGCCGGGTAACAAAGGTGGCTTTGTGAGAACCTTGGCACTGCGGGGACAGGGATATACCGACTCTGTTTATTGGCCAGGTAAAGATGATCAAAACTGTCTTGCAAGGCCTCGCCAAATCCTCACTTGGGGCGGAGACATTTTGTGGAACGTGTAGCTGAAACCTTAGAAATTTAATGATTTCTGTCCAAAGGGCAGCATTTTATTTTAATATCAGAAAAAAATATATGAGGACAGACTTCCAGTATCAAAGTAGTGTATTGATAATAATTTTTTGAAATAAAGAGGAAGAAACTAAGACATGACGTTGTATCGGCTTCTGTATGGTGGACAGTGTTTCTGATTTGTGTCCAAATTGTACATTGTATTAACTTGCACATACAGATTTGGTTAAAGTTTGAGAAAGACACTTAGTGTCTGTTGCCATAAAACATGTATCAGAGGGTAAAAGGAGAATTTAGGTTGCCATGATTGTGTGAAATAAATGAATGTATATGCATATAAATGCTTAATTTACTTTTAGGAGGAGAATCAAGAAACTAAAATCAGCTTTTTTTTCCTCAGGGGGAGAATTAAATAGTTTGGGGTCTGAATTAAAGGAAAATTTATTTTCTACTATTCTATATCATGTTTGCTTTTGAATTTTGAAGCTTTCTACGAGAATAAATAAATTTTAAATTAAAAAAAAAATGTTTATTTATTTTTGAGAGACAGAGAGAGACAGAGCACGAGCAAGGGAGGGGCAGAGAGAAAGGGAGACACAGAATCTAAAGCAGGCTGTAAGGCTCCGAGCTGTCAGCACAGAACCCGACATGGGGCTCGAACCCACGAACTGTGAGATCATGACCTGAGCTGAATTCGGGCACTCAACTGACTGAGCCACGCAGGCACCCCAAGAATAAATACATTTTAAGAGCTACGTAACCAGAACAAATAAGTAAATGCTCCAAAATCTAGTTTAATCAGAAATTAGCTCATCACATCGTTTAGTAAGAAGCTAGACTTTTCAGAATAGGCGTGATGGTAGGGGGACCTGGGTGGCTCAGCCAGTTGAGCGTCCGGCTTCAGCTCAGGTCATGATCTCACAATTTGTGACTTCGAGCCCGAGTCGGGCTCTGTGCTGACAGCTCAGAGTCTGGAGCCTGCTTTGGATTCTGTGTCTCCCTCTCTCTCTCTCTGCCCCTCCCCCGCTCATGCAATGTCTCTCTCCTTCAAAAATAAATAAAAACATAAAAAAAATTAAAAAATAATGATAATAAATAAAAAAAGAATAGGTGTGATGGTAATTGAAATGTTCACAGCTTAGAAACTTTTTTTTTTTTTAAAGATTTAAAGGAGAAAAACACCTTTAACAATTGATTTTAAACCCTTGCTTCTCTGGTATTTTTCTCTATAAATTCCATAGCACCGCATTCCATACTTCTGCAATCCCTTTGTAAGTTTAGGACTCAAAGAAGCTGAACTTGGAGGAAAAATTTACCAATGATTTAGTTTTGGCTTCAGCAGTATTTTATTTCAGATCAGTTTGTGATTCTACCATATGAAGAAAATATTTTTGTCTGCTCCCATTTTTTCAAAAATATATTGTGGTTGTTGAAACATTGTCTATAAGCAAATGGCGTTGCTATAATTTACTACCAGAGAAAATCAAACGCATTATCTATTAGCTCTTAAAGGTAACATTTCTCGGAGTTAGAGGTCCACTAGGTAGACCTTTGGGCACATCTGTGGCCGATCACGATACGAAAATGTCCCCAGTGTTAACTTGTGTTGTGCACCACGGCCAGGGACGAGTTACAGTGGAATATCGTAGCAGAGTTTTCATTCAGAAACTCAAGTTACAGTCCTGTCCTCATTACTAAACTGCTGGGCCACCTGCCAGACTCTCAGTTTTATCTATGCAGGTAACTGCTTCCTCATCTATAGAATGATTCGATTATCCCCAAGGTTTCTTCCAGCTGGGAGTTTCAATAGTGCTGTGATTTGTGACTCAGAGGCCCATTTGTTCCTCACGGATCATAAATAATGCTTCGTTGCTGCCTCTGGCTCACAAACTTAGAACCCAGTTTTCTTCAAGCTTAAAATTAAGTGTAGATTGCTGCCAATGTCGTCATCAAGTTGAATGTGGGGATATTGAGGAATCGTCATAGTAAAAAGAAAATATAGTATACACCTACATGACTAATTTTGATGACGAACGTCTGGATGAATCATTCTCAGTTGGTGTCGTTATTTCAATGAGACAGTCACATAAAATCACATTTACATTGCTAAATGGTGGATTCTCCCCCAAGTGAAGAGCAGGATGTATGTAAAGTCGGATTTGTTAGTTCCTATCACCTGGAAGTCCTTGGTGAGTTATGCTCAAGGTATTTCTGTAAAGCAGGAGACTAGATCTGAGAGCCTGTTTTGGCTTCCAGATCTGCTTGTCGAATTCTGGTTTGCTTTGGGATTCTGGTGTGGGTTTTGGCCATGCAGTGTTTATTACTTTCAGGGTAGAGACCTGTGCTCTGAGAGCAATGTCTTTGCCTTTTAGCGGTGTTGCTTCTGTGGGTGTGTGGATGGGTTTTCTGCCTTCCTGGATCCTGAAAGCTTTTGTTTGGGACATCCATCCTTCTTTTATTATGTGAATTGAGACAGACCTTTAAATGTGCCCATACCTTGATTGCCTTGACTTCCCTCTGGTCATCTTCAGCTTCTTAAATAATCAGTTTATCTGATTTTACCCTGTCATGTGTTTGCATCAAGGTTACTAATGAAAGAGTATATTAAATGTATTTTTTGTGTTTGATGGATTTTAAGCTTTTTCTCATGGATTTATATGTAAATAATGTTTTGTTTTGCTTGGCCTTGGTTATTTCGACCTCAGATTTGAACTTGCGGTGTTAATTAGCTTTATGTAGGATAATCTGATGTGAATTTTTTCTCAGAGCTTTGTTACTGACCTTTCTCTACTATCAGACTCCTTGTTTAACTGGCTTCTTATGAACTTTTATTTTATTACACTGTGTACAGTATAGTGGAGTGTCTAATATCTTTTTGGGATAGACTAAATAGAACTTCTAAACGAAACTAAGTAAAATAATTTCCCCCAACTATTTTAGAAAGCCCGTGGCCTTGAAAATGTTCATGTCGGCTTATAAAATTTAAAGTTATATACAGACAAGTGATGTGAGAAAGTAGTTCATAGTTATGAATGTGAAAGATTATTTTTAAAGGGATAATTATTCTACCTATGCTGATCAAACAAGATCATGGCCCTTGCATAATATAATCATATTTTTATGTCATAGTTTGGTCATGTTTACTGTGATGGAGCCATAACAGGTAAATATATCACCCACTTTAATTATGGCCTTCCCTACTAAGGTGCAATAAAATCTGATTTTATTTTTATTTATGTATTTATTAAATGTTTATTTATTATTGAGAGACAGAGAGAAACAGAGCATGAGCAGGGGAGGGGCAGAGAGAGGAGGAGACACAGAATCGGAAGCAGGCTCCAGGCTCTGAGCTGTCAGCACGGAGGCCGACGTGGGGCTAGAACCCAAGAGCCATGAAATCAAGACCTGAGCCGAAGTCAGATGCTCAACCGACTGAGCTACCCAGGCGCCCCTATATTATTATATTCTAAGGAAGGCTATAGTAGTCAGTTGTTACCCAACATATCTGGACTTAGCATGTGTGTGTGCACTTGCACAGATATTGATGATAGCTGTTTACCTCTCAAGAAATATTATGCATTGTAACATTATGATTATGATTATAATGAAAATTAGTATTTCGGAGTAATTTTGTGTGTGTGAGGCGCATGAAAAATACTTTATATGCACTTTCTGTTTTTCACTTCCTGTTGACTGGGATTCATTTGTAGAAAATTTCATAGCTTTGATTTCATGCAATCTCCAAATAACATTTGCGTTATAATATGCTAAAATACATAGATGATATAGTCAACCGCTTATAAATTCATGTCTTTAAGAATTCAGATGTATGTCTGTCAACATATATAGCTTAACTTAACAACTATTCCATGTTTTTATGTGCTATATTACTATTTCACATAGTGATCTTTAAAATCTGTGAATACCCAATCAGCTTTCAGAAACTGGTAGCTGTTATTGTAACTCCCAGAATAATTACTGTGGAAGAAAAGAAGTAAAAACTATTTGTTTTGGGTTTAAAGAATGTATGGCAAAATTGCAAACTGGATACAACTATGAAATCCGGACATCCCTGAGAAAATGGAAACATCAGATACGTGAGATGTTGTGTCGTATACACATAACACAGGATCGAGAAGCTTACCATGCAGTTTTGTGAATGACACAGACTCTCACAAGTAGAAGTTAGAGCCTTAAAGGAAGTATTGAGTTTTCAAAGTGCCAAAATGTTTACTTCTCCTGCATGTCTCTTCTGGCGACCTTACCCCTTTTAGCGCCTGATTTCTCTTTTTGACGCACACCATGGGTTTGCTTTGTGGCTTGGCTGTGGAGCCTAGAACGTGTTCACTAAGCCCACCCTCTTTCGAAGCCCTTGTCTACTTCTGTGGCTCCATTCATGTCTCCTAGGTGGGTGACAGAGGTGCCAGCAGTACACGTGTGCTTCCCGATCTAGTACACACGGGGCCCTCCTGTCATGCCTTGGGCCACGTGTCCAACTCCCTGTGCAGTGGCTTCTCTAGGGTGCTTCACGGGAGCCTACACCCATCGCGCTCAACGCTCATTACCTGCAGCTTCCCCACAGGCCGTGTCTTCTTCAGTGACCTCCCTGCTGGTGAGTGGTGCCATTGTCTACCTAGTTCTCCACCTACGGTGCCACCAGCTTCCATCCCGAGGAGCCAGACAGACGGCTACCTGGTGTCCACACTCAGTGTTGTCCCCTGCTGATGATCTGAAGTCAGTGACATCAAAATCTCCTCATACTGTTCATCTGTTTAAAGAACTTACTCAACTCAACACCATGTACTTAAAGTGTTTCAGTGGAATCACAATAATCTAGGGCTACAGACTAAAATCTAAACCTAGCCTGAGGGTCATATTCTGACCTTCTGTATGTTCGAACACTCACTGCTTCCCATACGCCTTCATATCCTTGTTCAGTTTTCAGTCTCCTTTTTACTTAGTCCAACGCCATCAAAGTTCAGCCGAAGGACTTAGTCCAGCACCATCAAAGTGGGCAGAGAGAGAGGGAGACACAGAATCTGAAGCAGGCTCCAGGCTCTGAGCTGTCAGCACAGAGCCCGACGCGGGGCTCGAACTCATGGACCATGAGATCATGACCTGAGCCGAAGTCGGATGCCCAACCGACTGAGCCACCCAGGCGCCCAACCTCACCCATCTCTAATAGCCCTCAGTTGCCTAAAGCATTAATTCAAATTACTAAGGTTAATTTCACGATGTATTCCAGATTATTTCTCAGACTTTATCCCTTACATAAGCATTTAGCTTTGCTATATATTTTTTATATTAATTATTCGAATATTTCCTGTGGTTTCTTTTGAGTTCATATCAATTTTTTCTAGAAAAAAATCTTGCCATCATGAAATCTTCCAAGGCTAACTGGAACATTTTAAGCCCTGGAATTGACTGTTCTGTCAATCCCACGTCTGTGAATGGGTTGAAGAACTTAGTTTGACATTTTTTAATCTAAAATATTTTCTCTGCTCTCCCCCAGCCACCCCCCCCTCCCCGCCACCATCAACCCTCAGTTTGTTCTCTGTATTTAAGAGTCTACCAACTAGCCAGCCAGGCACCCTAAAAAATGAAGTTAAAAAATAACCTATCTGTGTGATTGTATATTTTGTGCTGGTTAAAAGTAATAGATGAGGGGTACCTGGGTGGCTCAGCCATTAAGTATCCAACTCTTGGTTTCAGCACAGGTCATGATCTCGGGGTTCGTGAGTTTGAGCCCCACATTAGGGGGGTTCTCTATCTTGGGATTCTCTATCTCCCTCTTCTCTCTGCCCCTCCACCACTTTCTCTCTCTGTCTCTATCTCATAAATAAACTTAAAAGCAAGTAATAAATGACACTGTAAAGTCTTTTTTAATGAAAAAAAAATTTGTCTGAATAAAGGATAACTATAGCACTCCAACGTGTGTTTTGGTTTGGATTTTCCTAGTGACTATTTTCCAGGAAATATTTTGGTTGCCAAGAGGAACATACTTAAATTTATGCATTAAATCTGTGTATTTGTGGGTGTTTTGGATGGTAAATCAGGAACAGTTTTGTCACTCTTATTGTAAGTAACGTGGTGTCACAGTTTCAGTAATGCAGCCGTAATAATAGCTACTGTCATTGAAGGCTCACCGGATGCTTCCACTGTTGGAATTTTCTCTTTTCCTTCAAGTTGGAAAGGCAGATGTTTTTCCTTCCCTGTTTTATATGAAGAGAGACGAACCCCAGAGAGCTAAACAACTTCCTTAAAGTCACACAGGCTTGGGCATCGTGTCATTAAAGCCAGGAGCTCTACTCCAGAGCCTGTGGCCGTGAGCACTTTACCCAGTTTATTGCATTTGTTCTTTTTAAAGCTTCATGTGTAACATGTAAGTACTTTTTTTTTATTACTATACCATTTGTAATGTGCATTTCGATGATGTATTATTCTCATATATTACCAATTCTTTTTAAAAATGTGTCTTTGGTCATTGCTATGGCTTAAGCTAACTTTCACAAATTGTGCAGAAGCCTAAGAATGCAATGTGACAAATTAAATTTCATGATTAACATGAAATGAATAAAGGTTCTAGTGTATATCTTGGGGAAATGTTATTTCACTGGGAGAAATGTAATCTGTGCACAAATAAAGGTTTTACCAATTTGTGAGAGCCTTTGTTTATCTTTGATAATTGTAAAACATTATAGTTTTATTGAGGAAATTATGTGAAATTCTTCAAAGTCAGGAGATTTGTCATTATATTTCCACCTTGAAACCTCACACTTAACTCATAATAGTTATAGTTAGGATATGTGTTTATTAAATCCATTCAGATCTGACCACTGTAGTTTTTTAATATTTGTTTCTTGCGTTTATTCATTTTTGAGAGACCGAGAGAGACAGAGCATGAGTGGGGGAGGGGCAGAGAGAGAGGGACACACAGAATCTGAAGCAGCTCCAGGCTCTGAGCCTGACGCAGGGCTCGAACTCACGGACCGCGAGATCATGACCTGAGCCGAAGTCGGTCACTCAACCAACTGTACCACCCAGGAGCCCCTGACCACTGTAGTTTTTTAAATGTTTATGTATTTATTTGAGAGAGAGAGAGAGAGAGAGAGAGAGAAGAGGAGGGGCAGAGGGAGAGAGAGAATCTCAAGCAGGCTCCACACTCACAGTGCAGAGCCTGACATGGGGCTCGAACTCATGAACCGTGAGATCGTGACCTGAGCAGAAATCAAGAGTCAGACACCTCACTGACTGAGCTACCCAGGCACCCTGACCCCTGTATTTCTTAAGATTGCTTTCATATTTGATGTAAGTTTTTCTAGAAAAAAACCTAATGGATTATTTAATATGTATGAATTCAGAGGAGTGTGTATCATTCTGTCATTGTTTCAATTGATCATAAAAAATATATCCCTTTATTTACACATTCATTTCTCTCAATTAAGTAACATTTGGATAAGTAGTTAGTGGAAAACTAAATTACTTAAAAGCATTTTTTAAATATTAGAACTGTTTTTCAAAAGAAAAATAAGAAGAGGGATGCCTGGGTAGCTCAGTCGGTTGGGTGTCTGACTCTTGATTTTGGCTCAGGTCATGTCTCATGGTTAGTGGGTTTTGAGCCCTGCGTTGGGATCTGTGCTGACAGCACAGAGCCTGCTTGGGATTCTCTCTTTCTCTCTATCTGCCACTCCCCTTCTTGCTCTCTCTCTCTCTCAAAATAAATAAAATAAACTTGAAAATAAATAAATAAGAATAATAATGATAAATAATACAACTAAAATTTGAGTGTGTACTAAATTTCAGGCTATATACTAAATTCCTGACATCAATTCCTTCATTTAATCCCTCTAGCAACACTGTAATATTTATACTAATTTATATTCATTTCCTGGATGTGGGAATCGAAACTCAGAAAGGTAATATAGTTTGGCAGATCTAACAATTAGCCCAGTTACTGTCAAAGTCTAGAATGGAGTTTATGCAAATGAGTTTTTAAGTACCCCTCAAATATGGTTCATAATTGCATTAGTTTCTTAGGGCTTCTGTAACAAAGTGACACCCCAGCATTTAGTCTGTTAGCTGCCACTCTGTATTTTCTTCTTGTGAAAAATGTAATCACACACTTCTATTTCTTGACTAAGAAAACATCTCACTATTTATTAAGTTCCAAACACTCTTTTAGGTCTTAAAATTGAAAAAGCATGTGAAAACATACTGTATCTCTGCAAAATGAGATATATTTTGAACTGATAATAAATACAACAATCCAAAGTGACATGCAAGTTATGATGTAGACGTACATGTGATGATGATACTGTATCCTGGGGGCATCTGATTGATGCAGTCTTTCTCGAGAAAGTGATTTGTTGAGTGCAAAACTCACAGGGGTGCTGTCTAGGCAAGGAGGACGGGAAGGACGCCCACTGCAGACAGCAGCGTGGGGCAGTGATCTGTTGCTACAGCAAGAAGATGGCATCTACAGGGGACGGTGTGAAGGCCATGTGGGTGGGGTGGAGAGAGAGGCAGAGTTGTAAGTGCGGTGTGATGCTGCAATGACCGAGCAAGAGCAATGATGAACCACTGTTATTTGATTCTTTTAAACCACCTTTTACTTAGAGGAATGCTTTCTTGTATAGGAAGGAACTTTTAATGCAAAAGTATTGGTTGAGAGATCACTTGTGCTTACAAAGAAAGATACAAGTTGGAAGGAAGAGAGAGGAATAATGCTGTAACTAAAAATATTATTTATTTTGTTTATATTGTAAGATACCTTGGTAAAAGAATGTATCTTCATTCAGATTCCAATAGATAGCTCAATGTTTATCACAAAGTCAACATTCATGATTGGTTGATTTATTGATAACCAAGGGATTAATTTTTTTTTTTTTTTAATCATAGTAGTATCCCTTTCACCATACAACCCACAGGAACTTTAAACCATGCCTTATCACTGAGGATCTCTTAATTTATTGCCATCATTCATTATTTGCACAAACCATTCAGCTACTCTAAGCTTGTATTTTTAATGGATATAATTACATTTTCTGGCTTACATGACAGTTGTACGATTTTAGAGGAAATTATGAATTTGTTAAAAGACATAATTTCTAAAACACTCTCTAATCATCAAATGGTACTGTTAGAATTTTTGTGTGTGTTTTATTTCACTAGCTCAGTGTAACACTACCTGTTACAGCTAAAAGGAATAAATAGAGGAAATTTAGAAAATGAGTAATTAATAATTAATTATTATCCAATACTGTTCTGCAAATGAGCTTTTAAGTACTCCCCCCCCCCCATATGATTAAAAATTGCATTAGTTTCCTAAAGCTTCACATAGACTGGGTTGCTTAAAACAACAGAAATGTATTCCTTCCCTGTTCTGGAAGTAATTCTAGAAATTTGGTGGTTTCTAAAATCAGGGTGTTAGTAGAGCCATGCTCCCTCTGAGCTCTTAGGGCAGGCTCTTCCTCCTTCTAGCTTTGGTGTTCCCTGGCTCACAGTCTGTCACTCCCGTCCCTACTTCTCGTATTACATGGCGGTCTTCTCCTGTCTGCCTCCTCCTCTTCTTGTGAGACAAGTCATATTTGATTAGGGCCCACTCTACTGACCTCATGTTAGATCGATTGTGTGTGCAAAAGAAACTGTTTTCAAATAAGGTCCTAATGATTAGGACTTCAGTGTATCTTTTGTGGGGATGCAGTTAAACCTGTGACAATAACCAAACCATCATTAATTTTGATCGTAAGATCAACCCTCCTTTGGAATGTGTTGAGGTAGTCTCTCATTAGTTGATTAGAATCAACTAATCAATATATATTTGTGAAATTAAAAAAATAGTCGTAGAAGGAATTCTGAATTTATATACCTGCGAAGATATTACCTATTGTTCAAGTGACCCGTAATTTACACTGGTTGTCCAGTGACTTCAGAGGAATGAGGTTGTGAACACACAGAAGCCTATTAGAAATGAAAAATTTAGGTCCCTGCTTCAGTACCACTGAGTTAGTATCTTCATTGTAATAATCTTCCTAGGAAATGAATACTCAAGTCCAACAGAGAGAACTGCTTCTTTAGAGAATTTTATTAAGTCTTCAGCCCTCTATGAAGTTATAAAACTTTCTTGTCCCTTGGACATCTGTTTGGTCCACTACCTAATATAAAAGACGTAATAATGGGCTAATCAATTGAAATATCAAAACATAAATTAATTAAGAAATATCTGCTTCTTTGTATAATTGCTTCAGTAAGTTTAATTGTCCTACATATTTCAATCTTTTGAGCCTACTTTGGTCAAATTTATCCGAAAGTAATTGGTACAACCTTAGAGAATTTTAAAACATGATACATCCTAATAAATTCTTTCAAGTATTCCTTTTCCCAGTCATTTATGAGAATTCTACTGTTCTTCTAGTGTTCCTCTTATTTGATTTATTAACCTATATTCAATTTTAAGAGACTGTTCCCATAATCCTCATTAACAATTGCTTTTATGACTATTACAAGTCATAGTTATACTATGACTCATAGTTACTAACATATTTATCATAGGTATTATATTTTCTAATACCTTTTCTCATTTAATGGAACATGGATTCTCATAATTTTTAAATTGTGTGTCTTTTTATATTCACAGAATAAAAACACACAATTATTTCAGTGTATGATGTTGATTTTTAAACATCTTCCGTGTTTACTTGGCCTAGGCTATGTGATCATTGAAATTTTTTATTCTAAAAGGAACTACCATTAAATAAATATAATTTTATTACTTTGAGACATTAATTTTGATATTGTACAAAACCTTCAACTTCGAACACTTCTCACTTTAACTTGCTTTTTAAAAATATTATAAATTAGTGCCTGGGTGACTTAGTCGGTTGAGTGTCCAACTCCTGATTTCAGCTCAGGTCATTTTCTCAGGGTTGTGGGATTGAGCCCTGCGTTGGGCTCTATGCAGAGTGTGGGGCTTGCTCAAGATTCTCGCTCCTTTTCTCCCTCTGCCCCTCCTCCCGCCCTGTCTCTCTCTTAACAACAACAGCAAAGTATAAAACATTATAAATTAAGCACAAATACGGACTGTCATTCCACTTAGAATGTTTTGGGACTATTTGTCTAGAAATCCCAAAAAATGCATTTTTAATTGGAAAACTTTTATCTATTTCATTTGAATCCAGGTTTGGCCTGGACAATTAAACTGAAACAGAAGGTATAAATAAGCGTAAACAAAATGGTAAAGAATTTTTTTTGAGCGCGAGGATTCCTAAACCTGGAGTTGTAAGTTGTAAAAGATGCAGCGTAATTTATATATGTGGAGCGACTCAACAAGGAAGAGAGTGTAAATTTCCCACTCGTGATGATTTTAGGGAGCCTGATAGCAGTTTGTTCTCGTATTCAAAAGTATTTTTTTCCCTTCAGGTCACTTGAAAGGTCGTATCAAAATCGCGTCAGCGTTCTGTGGCTGCCGGACGGTTACCACAGATTGGGCCATTTTGCAGGAACCAGTGTGTATTATCTCCCATTTCCCTGGGTCAGGAGTCTGGGTGTGGGCAGGCTTGACGTTCTGTTCAGCGTCACCAAGAGGAAATCACACCAGCTGAGGAGGTGATCTCCTTCCTACGAGGCTCTAGTCCTCTTCTAGACTCGGTGAGTGTGGGAAGATTCAGTCCCTTGAGACTGTAGGACTTTCTTGATGGCTGTCAACCGGAGACCATCTCTGACACCCAGAGGACGGCACTCTTCCCTGCCGGTGGCCTGTCAACCTCACGGCAGTCTGCTGCTTCAAGGCGACAGGACAGCGTGGGGTGCCTCTTCGAGTCTCTCCTCTTTGAGCATCTCCGATGTCTGTTTCTGATGTCTAGACTCTATTCTAAAGGGGCTCATCAAATTAGCCTGTCCTGCTCAAGAGGAGAGACTGTTGTACAGGCAGGTGCCCAAGGGGGTAGGGATCTGGGAACTCTGTTTACCACAAAGATCACTGTCAGCCTCTGCCTTAAGATTCCCGAATGTCCGGGTGCAAGCCGGTTACAAGGATGGCGGGCGCCAGAACTATGTATATGGTACTTGGCTCATTTCGTAGTTAGCATGGCGTAACCTCAGTTTTCATCCCACTAGGACACACGGTGCAGCGTTCAGTGGTGGTGCTACGTGGAACCAAAATTCATTTGTCCCTCGAGGGTATATCAGATACATGGCACGTGAGTGGAGGCCTCAGTCCTCATTTGCAAGCGCCTTGATGAAGAGTAAATGTTGCACTTTTGTGGGTGTTTTCTTTCTGTTTCTTTGGGCTTGAGATAAATGCACATGCGTTGTCGAATGGGGTCCTTCGCTGGCTTTTGCGTCGATTGCTGACGTTTCGAACGCACACCGGTGGTTGATTCTGCAGCCCTGTCTCAGCTCCTGGGACGATTTCTAGGCTCCTCCGTGTCCACGAGATTTAAATAGTCCGGGCCTTTCTGAAAACTTTCATCAGTTGCAAAGCTCCAATGAGTCAGTGAGACCCAGAAGGAACCTCGAGTGTAATCGTGATTTTAAAACATGATCGTTCCACCTACCTAAATCTGTTTAGAACCATTTCGGTGGAGATAATTGCGTTCTGCACCCAGTCGTTTTATAGTCGAAGGAGGAACGTGGAATCTTTGGAACGCATAGCCGTCTTCAAAAGCATAAACATTAATGAAGATGCGCTTAAGAGTAGATATGGGCGAAACCCAACATTTATGCTTATCCACAGATAAAAGAGAATTTAAATCAAAAGACTCCAGAAATTGCCAATCTTGTACAGTTTGAACCGGATAGAATTGCAAGCGAGTTCACTCTGCTCATTTCACATCTCTTCACTTACATTTATCTACATGTAGATAGAGTCATCTGCCAGATATTTGATGTAAGATTATGTGAAAAGTGAATTCTAGGACTGGGGGAGACGAAGTGGCATTCAGAGAGGAAGATTCTCATGAATGGATCTAAGAAACGTTCGTCATTCTTCCAGAAGTGATTTTGACAGGGCATTCACGAACACTCTTATTTTATTTTTGACTGGTTATTTTAGTTTAAATGTTGTTTATTTTTCTTTAAAAGATAATTCATTTAAAAAAATTTTTTTTAACATTTATTTATTTTTGAGACAGAGAGAGAGACAGAGTATGAATGGGGGAGGGGCAGAGAGAGAGGGAGACACAGAATCGGAGGCAGGCTCCAGGCTCTGAGCCATCAGCCCAGAGCCCGACGCGGGGCTCGAACTCACGGACCGCGAGATCGTGACCTGAGCTGAAGTCGGACGCTTAACCGACTGAGCCACCCAGGTGCCCCAGATAATTCATTTTTAACATAAAATGTTTGTCCAACGGAACAAACATTTAATGGAAGTTTTATGAAATTATATCGATAATCAGTTCATCACAACTGTGTTATTATTACTTACACAAAATATAGCCAGCCCCCAATTTTTTTTAAAAAGTGTTTTAAAAAGAATACATCTTCCAATATATAGATATATTCTGATGTTTTCTTACCTCCTTTGGTTTTTTATTTCCTCTTTTAGTTGGTTTAATTTATTCTAGCCTGTCATTTTTTGCAGAACATTTTTACCAGGAAAAATAGCTCAGAAAAGTATTTTGTGGTCAAATAAATCTCAGGAAACTGCATATTTTGTGCACTTTTTGGAGGTTCATGAAACAAATTAGCTTATTAAAATCAATGTGAAGTCATGCAGAAATGGTTAATCTTATTACCTTGACCTTTTGAAAAATTAACCAAACGTGAAATCTCATATCTTTTCTATATTACATCTGTCAACAACAATTGAAACATCAGTTTAAAAGAATTGAAATTAGTTATTTTGTTGTACATTTAGCTTTTCATACCAGTTTTCCATAATGTGATTAATGTATGTATATATGCATGTGTGTATATATGTATATATATGCATGTATACAAAGCCATATCTATACATACATAGATAATGAGTCTCTCTCTCTCCCTCTCCTTCCCTCCCTCCCTCTCTCTCTCTCTCTCTCTCTCTCTCTATATATATATATATATATATATATATATGTATTAAACTGTAAGTATACATATGTATCTATGGTATTTCCACAGTTTTATGGATATATTAACATTAAAATGAGTTCAAACTAGTACCTCTGACTTAAATTTAGTGGCACAGGATTTATTTTGCCCTCCTCCCCTACTTATTTGTAATGCTGTAATTTTTGGCTTGCAATCCTTTAAGGATATTATTCCATTATCTTCTGATTTATGGAGTTTCTGAAGACCAGTGTGTGATTTCTTTCTTTCTTTTTTTCATATGTAAGTTTTATTGAGATATAATTCACATGTAATGCATTTCACCCTTTTAAGTGCCCAGTGAAAAGTTTTTAGTGAGCTCACAGTGTTGTGAAAACATCACTACAATCTAATTTAAAATCTTTTGTTTCTCCCTGAAAGGAATACCCTGCCCTTCAGCAGGTCATGTCCATATTACACCCCCGGCTGTAGGGAACCCCTCATCTACCTTTTGTCCTACGGATTTGCCTGTTCTAGACGTTTCATAAAAGTGGATTCCTACGGTATGGTCTTTTATGACTCCCTTCTTCTACTTACCATATTTCAAACATTTATTCAGGCTGCAGCACATGTCAGTAATTCATTTATTTTTACTAATGAATAAGATTCCATTGTTTGTTTATTCAGCATTTTATTTTTCCATTCAATTAATTGACACATGAATTGTTCCCACCTTTTTTGGCTGTTACTAATAAGGCTGCAGTAAACATTCACATGCAAGGTTTTGGATGTATTTTTATTTCTCTTGGGTATAGAAAAAGGGATGGAGTTGTTGGTTCACATGTTTAACATTTTGAGAAAATGAAATGTTTTTTTCTTTTTTTTAAACCCATAAGTACTTTATTTTTTTATTTTTTTTCAATATATGAAGTTTATTGTCAAATTGGTTTCCATACAACACCCAGTGCTCATCCCAAAAGGTGCCCTCCTCAATACCCATCACCCACCCTCCCCTCCCTCCCACCCCCCATCAACCCTCAGTTTGTTCTCAGTTTTTAACAGTCTCTTATGCTTTGGCTCTCTCCCACTCTAACCTCTTTTTTTTTTTTTTTTTCCTTCCCCTCCCCCATGGGTTTCTGTTACGTTTCTCAGGATCCACATAAGAGTGAAACCATATGGTATCTGTCTTTCTCTGTATGGCTTATTTCACTTAGCATCACACTCTCCAGTTCCATCCACGTTGCTACAAAAGGCCATATTTCATTCTTTCTCATTGCCACGTAGTACTTCATTGTGTATATAAACCACAATTTCTTTATCCATTTATCAGTTGATGGACATTTAGGCTCTTTCCATAATTTGGCTATTGTTGAGAGTGCCGCTATAAACATTGGGGTACAAGTGCCCCTATGCATCAGTACTCCTGTATCCCTTGGGTAAATTCCTAGCAGTGCTATTGCTGGGTCATAGGGTAGGTCTATTTTTAATTTTCTGAGGAACCTCCACACTGCTTTCCAGAGCGGCTGCACCAATTTGCATTCCCACCAACAGTGCAAGAGGGTTCCCGTTTCTCCACATCCTCTCCAGCATCTATAGTCTCCTGATTTGTTCATTTTGGCCACTCTGACTGGCGTGAGGTGATATCTGAGTGTGGTTTTGATTTGTATTTCCCTGATGAGGAGTGACATTGAGCATCTTTTCATGTGCCTGTTGGCCCTCCGGATGTCTTCTTTAGAGAAGTGTCTATTCATGTTTTCTGCCCATTTCTTCACTGGGTTATTTGTTTTTCGGGTGTGGAGTTTGGTGAGCTCTTTATAGATTTTGGATACTATCCTTTTGTCCGATATGTCATTTGCAAATATCTTTTCCCATTCCGTTGGTTGCCTTTTAGTTTTGTTGGTTGTTTCCTTTGCTGTGCAGAAGCTTTTTATCTTCATAAGGTCCCAGTAGTTCATTTTTGCTTTTAATTCCCTTGCCTTTGGAGATGTGTCAAGTAACAAATTGCTACGGCTGAGGTCAGAGAGGTCTTTTCCTGCTTTCTCCTCTAGGGTTTTGATGGTTTCCTGTCTCACATTCAGGTCCTTTATCCATTTTGAGTTTCTTTTTGTGAATGGTGTGAGAAAGTGGTCTAGTTTCAACCTTCTGCATGTTGCTGTCCAGTTCTCCCAGCACCATTTGTTAAAGAGACTGTCTTTTTTCCATTGGATGTTCTTTCCTGCTTTGTCAAAGATGAGTTGGCCATACGTTTGTGGGTCTAGTTCTGGGGTTTCTATTCTATTCCATTGGTCTATGTGTCTGTTTTTGTGCCAATACCATGCTGTCTTGATGATGACAGCTTTGTAGTAGAGGCTAAAGTCTGGGATTGTGATGCCTCCTGCTTTGGTCTTCTTCAAAATTACTTTGACTATTCGGGGCCTTTTGTGGTTCCATATGAATTTTAGGATTGCTTGTTCTAGTGTCAAGAAGAATGCTGGTGCAATTTTGATTGGGATTGCATTGAATGTGCAGATAGCTTTGGGTAGTATTGACATTTTGACAGTATTTATTCTTCCAACCCATGAGCATGGAATGTTTTTCCATTTCTTTGTATCTTCTTCAATTTCCTTCATAAGCTTTCTATAGTTTTCAGCATACAGATCTTTTACATCTTTGGTTAGATTTATTCCTAGGTATTTTATGCTTCTTGGTGCAATTGTGAATGGGATCAGTTTCTTTATTTGTCTTTCTGTTGCTTCATTATTAGTGTATAAGAATGCAACAGATTTCTGTACATTGATTTTGTATCCTGCAACTTTGCTAAATTCATGTATCAGTTCTAGCAGACTTCTGGTGGAGTCTATCGGATTTTCCATGTATAATATCATGTCATCTGCAAAAAGTGAAAGCTTGACTTCATCTTTGCCAATTTTGATGCCTTCGATTTCCTTTTGTTGTCTGATTGCTGATGCCAGAATTTCCAACACTATGTTAAACAGCAGCAGTGAGAGTGGACATCCCTGTCGTGTTCCTGATCTCAGGGAAAAAGCTCTCAGTTTTTCCCCATTGAGGATGATGGTGGGCTTTTCATAAATGGCTTTTATGATCTTTAAGTATGTTCCTTCTATCCCGACTTTCTCGAGGGTTTTTATTAAGAAAGGTTCCTCAATTTTGTCAAAGGCCTTTTCTGCATCGATTGACAGGATCATATGGTTCTTATCTTTTCTTTTATTAATGTGATGTATCACATTGATTGATTTGCGAATATTGAACCAGCCCTTCATCCCAGGAATGAATCCCACTTGATCATGGTGAATAATTCTTTTTATATGCTGTTGAATTCGATTTGCTAGTATCTTACTGAGAATTTTTGCATCCATATTCATCAGGGATATTGGCCTGTAGTTTTCTTTATTTACTGGGTCTCAGTCTGGTTTAGGAATCAAAGTAATACTGCCTTCATAGAATGAGTCTGGAAGTTTTCCTTCCCTTTCTATTTCTTGGAATAGCTTGAGAAGGATAGGTATTCTCTCTGCTTTAAACGTCTGGTAGAACTCCCCTGGGAAGCCATCTGGTCCTGGACTCTTATTTGTTGGGAGATATTTGATGACTGATTCAATTTCTTTGCTGGTTATGGGTCTGTTCAAGCTTTCTATTTCCTCCTGACTGAGTTTTGGAAGCGTGTGGGTGTTTAGAAATTTGTCCATTTCTTCCAGGTTGTCCAGTTTGTTGGCATATAATTTTTGATAGTATTCCCTGATAATTGTTTGCATCTCTGAGGGATTGGTTGTAATAATTCCATTTTCATTCATGATTTTATCTATTTGGGTCTTCTCCCTTTTCTTTTTGAGAAGCCTGGCTAGAGGTTTATCAATTTTGTTTATTTTTTCAAAAAACCAACTCTTGGTTTCGTTGATCTGCTCTACACGTTCTTTAGATTCTATATCGTTTATTTCTGCTCTCATATTTATTATTTCTCTTCTTCTGCTGGGTTTGGGATGTCTTTGCTGTTCTGCTTCTATTTCCCTTAGGTGTGCTGTTAGATTTTGTATTTGGGATTTTTCTTGTTTCTTGAGATCAGCCTGGATTGCAATGTATTTTCTCTCAGGACTGCCTTCACTGAATCAATCCCAAAGCATTTGGATTGTTGTCTTTTCATTTTCGTTTGTGTCCATATATTTTTTAATTCCTTCTCGAATTGCCTGGTTGACCCACTCATTCTTTAGTAGGGTGTTCTTTAACGTCCATGCTTTTGGAGGTTTTCCAGACTTTTTCCTGTGGTTGATTTCAAGCTTCATAGCATTGTGGTCTGAAAGTATGCATGGTATGATTTCAATTCTTGTATACTTATGAAGGGCTGTTTTGTGACCCAGTATGTGATCTATCTTGGAGAATGTTCCATGTGCACTCGAGAAGAAAGTATATTCTGTTGCTTTGGGATGCAGAGTTCTAAATAGATCTGTCAAGTCCATCTGATCCAATGTATCATTCAGGGCCCTTGTTTCTTTATTGACCGTGTGTCTAGATGATCTATCCATTTCTGTAAGTGGAGTGTTAAAGTCCCCTGCAATTACCACATTCTTGTCAATAAGGTTGCTTATGTTTGTAATTGTTTTTATATATTTGGGGGCTCCTATATTTGGCACATAAACATTTATAATTGTTAGCTCTTCCTGATGGATAGACCCTGTGGTTATTATATAATGACCTTCTTCATCTCTTGTTACAGCCTTTAATTTAAAGTCTAGTTTGTCTGATATAAGTATGGCTACTCCAGCTTTCTTATGACTTCCAGTGGCATGATAAATAGTTCTTCATCCCCTCACATTCAATCTATAGGTGTCCTCAGGTCTAAAATGAGTCTCTTGTAGACAGCAAATAGATGAGTCTTGTTTTTTTATCCCTTCTAATACCCTATGTCTTTTGGTTGGTGCATTTAGTCCATTTACATTCAATGTTATTATAGAAAGATATGGGTTTAGAGTCATTGTGATGTCTGTAGGTTTCATGCTTGTAGCAATGTCTCTGGTACTTTGTCTCACAGGATCCCCCTTAGGATCTCTTGTAGGGCTGGTTTAGTGGTGACAAATTCCTTCAGTTTCTGTTTGTTTGGGAAGACCTTTATCTCTCCTTCTCTTCTAAATGACAGACTTTCTGGATAAAGGATTCTCAGCTGCATATTTTTTCTGTTCATCACATTGAAGATCTCCTGCCATTCCTTTCTGGCCTGCCAAGTTTCAGTAGAGAGATGGGTCACGAGTCTTATAGGTCTCCCTTTATATGTTAGAGCACGTTTATCCCTTGCTGCTTTCAGAATTTTCTCTTTATCCTTGTATTTTGCCACTTTCACTATGATATGTCATGCAGAAGATCGATTCAAGTTACGTCTGAAGGGAGTTCTCTGTGCCTCTTGGATTTCAATGCCTTTTTCCTTCCCCAGATCAGGGAAGTTCTCAGCTATTATTTTTTCAAGTATACCTTCAGCACCTTTCCCTCTCTCTTCCTCCTCTGGAATACCAATTATGCGTAGATTAGTTCTCTTTAGTGCATCACTTAGTTCTCCAATTTTCCCCTCATACTCCTGGATTTTTTTTATCTTTTTCTCAGCTGCTTCTGTTTCCATAATTTTATCTTCTAGTTCACCTATTCTCTCCTCTGCCTCTTCAATCCGAGCCGTGGTTGTCTCCATTTTTATTTTTGCAGCTCATTGATAGCCTTTTTTTAGCTCCTCCTGGCTGTTCCTTAGTCCCTTGATCTCTGTAGCAATAGATTCTCTGCTGTCCTTTATACTGTTTTCAAGCCCAGCGATTAATTTTATGACTATTATTCTCAATTCACTTTCTGTTATATTGTTTAAATCCTTTTTGATCAGTTCGTTTGCTGTTGTTATTTCCTGGAGGTTCTTTTGAGGGGAATTCTAACGTTTGGTCATTTTGGAGAGTCCCTGGAGTGGTGCGGGCCTGGAGGGCACTTCCCCTGTGCTGTGGTGTATAACTGGAGTTGGTGGGCGGGGCCGCAGTCAGACCTGAAGTCTGCCCCCAGCCCACCGCTGGGGCCACAGTCAGACTGGTGTGTGCCTTCTCTTCCCCTCTCCTAGGGGCGGGATTCACTGTGGGGTGGGGTGGCCCGTCTGGGCTACTTGCACACTGTCAGGCTTGTGGTGCTGGGGATCTGGCGTATTAGCTGGGGTGGGTAGGCAAGGTGCGTGGGGGCAGGAGGGGCAGGCTTAGCTCGCTTCTCCTTCGGAGATCCACTTCGGGAGGGGCCCTGTGGCACCAGGAGGGAGTCAGACCCTCTGGAGAGATGGCTCCGCAGAAGCACAGCGTTGGGTGTTTGCACAGTGCCAGCAAGTTCCCTGGCAGGAACCGGTTCCCTTTGGGATTTTGGCTGGGGGATGGGCGAGGGAGATGGCGCTGGCGAGCGCCTTTGTTCCCTGCCAAGCTGTGCTCTGTCTTCCGGGGCTCAACAACTCTCCCTCCTGTTGTCCTCCAGCCTTCCCGCTTTCCGAGCAGAGCTGTTAACTTACGACCTCCCAGATGTCAAGTCCCGCTCGCTGTCAGAACACACTCCGTCCGGCCCCTCCGCTTTTGCCAGCCAGACTCGGGGGCTCTGCTTGGCCGGCAGGCCGCCCCTCCGCCCCGGCTCCCTCCTGCCAGTCTATGCAGCGCGCACCGCCTCGCCGCCCTTCCTCCCCTCTTCCGTGGGCCTCTCGTCTGCGCTTGGCTCCAGAGACTCCGTTCTGCTAGTCTTCTGACGGTTTTTTGGGTTAGTTAGGCAGGTGTAGGTGGAATCTAAGTGATCAGCAGGACGCGCGGTGAGCCCAGCATCCTCCTACGCCCTGAAATGTTTTTTCTAAAGCATCTGAAATCTTTTAAATCCCCATCAGATTGTGTGAGTATTCTAATTTCTCCACATTCACCAATATGAGTTGTTACGTGTTTTGAATACATTCACAGTAGTAGGTGTGAAGCTATGTCTCACTGTGGTCTTGAGTTTCATTTCTCCAATGATGTGATAGTGAGTATCTTTACGTATGCTTTTGGTCATTTGTGTACCTTCTTTGGAGGAATGCCTCGGATTTTATCATTGGGTTGTAAGCAGTCTTTATAAATTCTGAATAAACCCCTTATTAGATATAGGACTTTTGGATATTTTCTTTCTTTCTTTGGATTTTCTTTTTACTTACTTAATAGTGTTATTTATAGCACAAAGACTATTAATGTTTATGAAAGGCAGTTTATGTATTTTTTGTTGATTATAATTTTGGTATTGTGTCTAAAAAACCATTGGCTAACCCAAGGGCATGAAGATATACATCTTTGCTTTCTTACAAGGATTTTATAGTTCAGCTCTTACAGTGAGGTGTATGGTCCATTTTGAGCTAACTCTCGTGTATGATTTGAGAAGCGGTCTCATATTATTTTTGTATGTGCGTACCCAGTTATACCAGTACCATTTGTTGAAAGATTTTCTTTGCCCTTTTGTCAAAAACGAATTGGCCATAAACACAATGGTTGTTTATGAATTCTCTATACTATGGTATTGATCTGTATGTCTAGATTTATGACAGCACATCGCTCTTGATTACTATAGCATTGTAATAGTTTTGAAACTAGGAAGTGGAGTTCTTCAACTTTGTTCTCTTTTTTTTTCTTTTTTTTTAACGTTTATTTATTTTTTGAGACAGAGAGAGACAGAGCATGAACGGGGGAGGGTCACAGAGAGAGGGAGACACAGAACCGGAAGCAGGCTCCAGGCTCTGAGCTGTCAGCACAGAGCCCGACGCGGGGCTCGAACCCACGGACTGTGAGATCATGACCGGAGCCGAAGTCGGACGCTTAACCGACCGAGCCACCCAGGCGCCCCTGTTCTCTTTTTTCAAAACGGTATACCTGCTTATAGAAGATTATGTGAAGTAATAATTACAACAAAGTGTTAATAAGTTCTGTATCTTAGGTTTTCCCCCGTGCATTGGTAACACTTTCTTGCCTTTAAAAATTTATTGTTGAATTAAAAGTAGGTTATATAATTCTTGATACTGACCTTATTCCTACATACACTCCTAGAATGTGGCTGTGGTTGTACACCTGGCCATTTATCTGAGTAGTGACTTAGTGGAACTAGTTTTGGCAGGTGTATTTCCCCTGTCGTGTACCACCTCTGAGCCCTTGCTCACTGGTTTCCTTTATCATCTTTTATACTGGTTGTCTAAAAGTAGCTCCTGGGATGGTACAAGCTATTTATTTGTCCAAGATTGTGCCTAAATCTCTTCAGCCAGTTAATTTGTTCCACCGACCCCTGGATATGTGGGGGATTTGAGGGAGGGGCTGCTTTCGCATCCTGAGTGTGTGTGTTTGGCCCCATGGTTGTTCTGGGACTGGAAGCTTAGACCGTCTCTGAGCATTTCTGGCAGTTTGCAGTTTGGGTCATGGACACACTGCAGCCTGTTCTCCCAGGAGTCACCTGTAGGTTAGAGGCCGGATTGTTAGATCAGCGTAAGGGCAGGGCAGAGCCAGTGAGCCTGGTGCCGTGTGCCCCACGCCCTGCCCTCCTCCCCGGGTGGCTCGGCAGGTACGCACGGGGGCATGCGGACCCGGGAGGGTCTAGTTAGCACCCCCACCCCTCCTTAAACCGGCCACTGTGCTGTCGTTGCTCCTGTGTGGGGCTCACATTTCCTCTTCCCGGCTGTCCGCCAGGAGTGGCCCTGGGCGTGCAACTACCCATGTTCTGCTCCAGTAGACACAGTCCTTCCCCCGGGGCTGCCTCTTTCCTTGGCCACCCCTGCAGCCCGCACAAGCCAGGGCTAGGTGGCCGTCCCTGGTGTGGTCCCTGTCCTCGCTCAGCTCACCTAAGGAGCGCCTGGGTGGGCAGGACGCGGCATGTGTACCTGCAGGACCCGGACCCGGACCCGGAACCACAGCAGGTGCAGGGCGACCTGGCCACCTGGCCCCATGCACCTGCAGGCTCCCTGGCTGTCCCCGTCCGCTGTGACCCACGTGTCGCCCCTTGTCACCGTTCCTGATGGAGCTGGCAGCGTCCGGAGGCCACGTTCTTCTCCACATGCTACCTGGCCCATACCCACCGGTTGCCTGTCATTCGGGGGGATATGGTCCTGCCAGGGGCCCCATCCCTGTGGGATGTCCCCTGCCCTGCTGGCCCCACGTGGTGTGGGGCTCTTACAACAGCCTTCCGCCCCACTATATGAAGTCTTCTCCTGACCTGTCTTCATGGGAGCTTTTTTATGTGTGTCGTCCATGGGCTTCATTGAGCTTTTTGATCATCAGTGTATACTGTTTATCAGATGTGGTAATTCCTCAGCTGTGATTTCTTCCAATATTTTTTTCTATTTCCCACGCATTTCCCTCGAGGCAACACGCTTATACATATGGTAGGCTGATGATACCAGATCAGCTCGCTTTAGTTATATTGTGTTTTGTAGACTTCTTCAGGAGAATCAGGAGTCCCCGCCTCTAGGCTGTGTAGCTGCACCGAGGGGACCGGCTTGTCTGGGGTCTCTAGGAAACCCCCCTGCATCTAATGATGTCACTTCTCTGCTCCTGGGTTCTCACGAGATTCTAGCACTTTGTGGGATCTGGAGCGGGGTTGGCTTAGAAGCCCCCTGAGGATTCCCACCCTTGTTTGCTTAGCCCCAGGCAGTTCATGTGCACATGGTCACCTGAGCCCAGACCCCTGGGCAGCCCCGTGGTCCCAAGCTCCTTCTAGAACCTCATCTCTGTACAGCTCCTTTCCCTACAGTTCTCTGTCTTGCAAATCCAGGTCCCTAACTCAGGTCCCTCTCTTCTCCACGTGACACACTGCAGTTGTTAAACTGGCAGAATGGGAGAACGTGGAGAACGCACCTGGTTGGTCCCTGCCTACATGGGTCCTCTGCCCTCTGTGACCCAGGGCACAGGAAGAGCAGTTGCATATATATTTTTTTCTAAGTTTCTGTTTATTTTGAAAGGGCAGGTTTTATAATAGTTGACACTTCATGGGTGAAAGCATATCTTGAAGCAGAAAAGAGAACTGGTAACAAACTCTTAGTTTATTTCTAATCCTAGACACTGCTTCCTAAGTTCCTTTAAATTTTTTTTCTTTTTTCTTTTTTTTTTTTTTTTACTAAATGTAAAGGGTAAATGCAAAAGATACAAGGGTTAGCAATTCTTTGCTGTTTAGTGCTTTTAATTTTTCTTTCATCTTTCCCTTATGGTGCTTTCTCTATAGCGACAAGTTAAATTTCTATCTCCTATACTTTTAAGAATTAATTTTTTTTACCTAATTACTTTATGTTAATTGGCTTTATGGTTGTTTGGGCTCGTTTCGGCTCCAGACGGTCAGTTTGATATGAAATCTTCTGGGCGTAAGCCAGATGCTTTGTTTAAGCTACATTTTGTTTTACCCAAGTACACTTTCCAGTGTGCTGACCTTGTTACCGGTCGTCTCCTCTTGTGGTTTTGGTAGTTTGAATAGATTGCCTTTGGGTTTTGTCCCTTGAGGAGGGCGACGGGCAGTGTGTCGTGCTTTGTGGCCCAATTCAACTGACCTCTCTATTCTCAATTGGTTCTTAATTTCATAAGGACTTTCACGGAAATATGTTCTAATGTAGAAAATGTCACCCATTTCTTCCCACCTCATAGGTTACACCTTGACCTAACTTTTTACTCTTTGATTCCTCATGTTTCAGTTAATATGAAAAACAAAAACCTGCTTAGTAACTTGAGTCTTCACTTGTGTAGTTTTAAACTGAGACCAGAATAAACATGTACGTTGACAAATATTTGCTGCCCCAGCCACTGTAATATTTCAATACTTCAGGGGTGGTGAGAAAAAATACAAGCACATGGTTCTATGGTTAAATATGAGCTGTAGGGATTTTGAAAGGAGTATGTGATGTTACCTCCTCCTGTCTCTGATGAGGAGATATAAATGGAACTGTTTCTTGCTTCAGATGTGTGAGAGATTTACTGAGATAACTTTCCATACCAGAATTATTCATGGACTAACAGTGGGAAGTAGCTTTCACATTAGGAAGCTAAGTACTGCCTATAAAGTGTAAGAACACATATTTTAAAGTGAAGATATTCTCTGAAAAAGTGAATGTAAAAATGACATTATGGGATTCCATATTTATTCCTTCTCAATGGGTTTTAAATAAAATTTTATGATATATCGAGACAGATAGTTTTGTAACTGCTGGTACGGCAAAGCTAACCGTTTTCTTTCTGCCACATTTCTCACTGGCAGGAACAAAATTCTATAATCACTATGTAGATGACAATTTTTAGAGGATGTTGAAAGATAAGTAATGCATTAACTTCCTGTCTTACAACTACATTCATAAAATTGTTTCAGTAGGTAATTACCTGTCTTCTAAAAGAAAACAAAAATTATTGTGGTTAAAGTATTTCTAGTGCTGTACATTTTTTCTTACTACCTTTTTCTTATTTTAAAGATTTGTATTATACATTTCTGCTTCTCTGTTTGGATAACTGACTTATTATAATCAAAGAATATAAGTATATTCGTAAGCATATGGAATACATCAATTATTCCATTATTAAATTATGAGCTTTAATTGGATTTGAATGTATTAATGGTAATGTCTTTCACAAACTAGTCATACCTTGGTGATTCTTAAACTACTTGAAATGCCTTTTTATTTTTTAGGTTTACTTATTTTGAGAGAGAATGTGTGCGTGAGCAGGGGAGGGGCAGAGAGAGAGAGAGAGAGAGAGAGAGAGAGGGAGGGAGAGAATCCCAAGCAGGCTCCATGCTGTCAGCACAGAGCCCAAGGTTGGGCTTGAACCCATGAAACCATGACATCATGACCTGAGCCAAAACCAAGAGTAGTTGGATGCTTAACTGACTGAGCCACCCAGGTGTCCCTGGAATACAGTAGTATTTGATTTGCGGACATAATTGATTGTGGAAACGTGCTTATAATTCAAAGCACTCTATATCAAAGCGAATTTCAAGAACCATTGGCTCAGTTGTGATCATGTGACATTGGGCATCACATACTGTTTGTATTGCAAGACATTGCTCGTTTATCAAGTTAACATTTATTAGAAATGTTTGCTTGTCTTGCGGAACACTCACAGAACAGGTTACTCACAATCCCAGCCAGGTTTTACTGTATGTTTTTTTAGAAACGGATTACAGCACCTTTTATTGCATTATTTTCTGAATGCTATTCTAGCATATTTATTAACTCATTCCTGCATAATGTTTCAGCTAACAGAAAACAAAAACAAAAACAAAACCCCTTTGTGTGTTTTTTTTTATGAAATTCAATATTTAACTCATAACAATGGCCTCAAAAGTAGTTTCGTCAAGAAAAATGGACTGCCTAATATTTACCTGAAATGTATAGAATCAAAATCAATAAGTTTTCCTCTGCCTTTAATGAAAATATCCAGTCTAGTCCTTCTGCCCCAGGGACTCCGACATGACTGCCTGACTTGCCACCCATGCACTAAACTTCTGCTAATGTGTGTAATAGCTCTTCTGTTTAGATAATCCCTTAAGGCAATACAATGTAGACGGTCTCATCTGTATGGATCAGTTGTTTCTCAGGGAAAAAGAAAAAGCCTCACCCGTAAGAATATCTTACATTAATTTTAGCCAAAATAATCACATTATGTTAAGAAAGGATGAAGCCACAGTTTGAATTTTGAAAATAAAATTTAAGATTATTCTTTCAGCTGAAAAATGGTGGGTGGGACACTTGTGGCTTGGAGAAAAGTACTTTGCATTTATTACCTAAACATGAATTGGCAGTGATATATTTAGAAATTCTCTTTATCTTTATGTTAACCACCTATAAAACAAATGGCATATTGGATAGGGTCAATCCTCCAAGATCAAACCTATATTTTAAATAATTTTAAACAATTCTGGATGCTAATTCTCCTTCTAAAATTTAATTTTTTATCATTGATCATGACTTTGAATTTACTGAAATAGTATGCACCTCTTTTTAACTTAAGCATTAGCTCACCCATGCAGTTATGAGGATAAGTATCACAGATCGAAATCATAATGTGTTAGGGTTAGTTAGTCTTGCAGAAGAGACTCCAAAAGACTTCAAGGCTGTAGAAATGGACCCTACAGATGTATGTTTGTTGTGCCCAAATGCATGTGGATGATCCATAGGAAAACCAAATAATAAGGAGGCACCTGAAATGAAATGTGATACATTATCGTGGCATCAGGTTGTGAATCTGTCACATCACGCAGGTGAATATGACAGCTCATCTAACCAATGGATTATCAGAGAGCATTTAACAGAAGGGCAAAGCAGGAAGAGTGTTGTGTGTGCTGGCTGTGGAGCGGTGAGTACGTGTGTCCCGGGAGGTGCTGTGAGAGAAGGAAATGGGAGAAGGGAGGCGAGGTCACCTCCGGGTGTGTGTACATGACTAGCAGGTGCACAGAGGTTCAGAATACCAGGGGCTGGTGGGAAGCATCAGGCTGCGTGCAGATGAGGCAGACGGCAGCCCGTGAGGACAGAGCTCTCGTGTGGTCGTGGAATTGTGTCCCTGAAGGAGGTGACAGTGGACGAGTTCACGGCTGATCTAGAGGAAGGCTGTGAGCTGTTTCACTGCTCTGTTTGAACATGGGTGAATATACCAAAATTTCAGAGTCTGCAGTGAGGACCCGTAAATACCAGAATACTTGATCAAGCGAGGTGACCTACGTGTGGGAGGGTTTGGGCTTATCACAGACTCTCAGTGGTTTATACGACTGCAGGCAAGAGTGAGTAGGCTGTGCTTGCTCACAAAACTCTTACTGTGTGTGGCCTCGGGAAACAGGCCCTGGGCAGAGAGAAAACTCCAGCTGTAAAGCCTGTGTCAGATGTCCTAGGGGCTCCCTCCCGTGGACCCCAGGACACATCAGGGTGAACCACCCGGGCTTCCGCACTTTGCAGCTTCCCTGGACCTGACTTTCGTGGTAGCCTCTGCTCCACTCAGAGGCACCTGCCCACGGCTGGCCTTTTCAGCATGTTAGTGTGTATCTAGGACTGAGATCTCACTGGGCAGAAAAACTCAGCCGTCACCTACAACCTCAACATTTTCACTGAAGATCTGTCCTACATGCTTGACTTCATGGGGCATGAATTTTCCTTTTCCTCTTCCTCAGAGAACGAAAGTTCTTTTAGCCGAAGAGCTTTGGAGGCCTTGGGCCCTCACCCTGGTATGTTCTCAGTATGATAAAATATATAAATAGATGTAGATGTGACTTCTGAATTTATTTTTTACCTTCTTATATATAATATTGTGTTTTTAATATAAATCCTGACTCATTTCTCCAGAAACAAGTTATTTTTGTCAGACGTGTAGAAGAATAATTTATATTTCCTCCTCTACAAGTCACACAAATGGAATAATTATAGTGTACAGTGTTTTTTATTTGATTTTCTTCACTCTGTATTATCCATTTTAAGCTTTATCCATGTCCCTACGTAGATCAGTATGTTGTCCCTTTATGTCTCTGAACTGGGTAGTGTGGGTAGTCTGCAATTTAGCAGTTGATGCATTTTGAGTTATTTACAGTTTTTAAACTATTTTGGAAAGTCCCACTATGAATATTTGCACACAAGTCTTTTTGTGGATATATGTTGTCATTTCTTTTGGGTAAATATTTCCTAATGGAATTTCTGGGTCATGTGGCAAGTCTGTGTTCAAAATTTCGGGAAACTGTCCAAGGGTTTGTGAGGGTAGTTATGCCATTTTGCATTCTTACTAGCAACGTGTGAGTTAAAGTTGTTCTGTTTCCTTGCTGACACTTGATAATGTCAGTCTCTTTAACTTTAGCCATTCTGGTGTTGTGTGTTTCGTGATTTCTTGTTGCATGCAGTTCCATTTTTTCCATGGAACTTTTTTTCCTTGTTCCAGTTTTTCCTTGTCCATTCATACATCTTCTTTGTGAAGTATCGTTTTAAATATCTTCCCATTATTTAAGTTTGATATTTTATGTTTCTTGAAATGTAAGAGATTTTTAAAATATGTGTTTTACATATTGAACTCCATTGTCACATAATAGGTTTTATGGGTATTTTTTTTTCATGTTGATGAAATACATTTTAGCAGTTTTTCTTTTATGAATTATTATTTTTTCTCTTGAGAAAATCTTTGCCTTATGCAGTGTTACTGTTTTTCCTCCATTTCAATAGATTTAATGCCTACATTTAGTTTTGTAATCTACCGTGTGTGTGTTCAATGTGGTGTGAAGTGAAAGTAAAAGTTTATTCTGTTTCCAAACAGACATCCAGTTATTCCAGTACCATGTACTGAAAATAGTATCTTTATCCCATTGGTTTATCTAGACCCCTTGTCAAAAGTCAGTTGACTGTGTAAGTGAGGGTCTATGTCTTGACTCTATTCTATTGAACTATAGGTCTGTCCCCAGGGAAACCAGGCGTTATTTTGGTTACCACAGCTTTAGAGTAAATCTTAAGATCAGGTAGTGTGAGTACACTAAACTTTTTCTTTATAAGATGGTTCTGGCTATTCTGGTTGATTTGCTGTTCCTTTTAAATTTTAGAATCAATTTGTCATTTTGTTTGTAAAGACCCGCTATGATTTTTACTGGGAATGCAATGAATCTATAGATCAATCTTAATAGCATTGCCACCTTAATAAATTAATAAATGCAAAATCAGTGTGTCCAACTGTTATAGGCATGTTTTGGCAGGTAGCTGTCCAGAAGAGTCTTATGTAGTCATTACTAAGAGTGGAAGTCATTATCCATATTATTTTAAAGATAGACATTTTTTTTGAGTTGTATATGTTTACTGTACATTTGAGTTGTTTGCTTTACTATATGTTTGGGAAAGTACAAAGAGCAAGTGGGAAGTCATCCTAACATACAGCCAGGCGTCATTTAATCATGTTGTCGAGTTAACCTTTACGCTTTCCTTCTCTTAGGTGTGACATCCAAATGATACCTGAACTCACGAGTTTATCCATAAACAATGATCTAAATTTATTTTCATGCACGAATTACGTGGACTCCAAACCCCAGTTTGACTAACGGAGGACATCTGTGCCTCCACTTGATTCTCTCTCTCTTATCTATTTCCGGGAATCAACAAGGAGATTCTTACTCCTACAGTGAAGGGGAGGAAGAGTCATCACGTAGTGCGTTCAGTATTCTCCCTCCCCTGTTGAGGCTTGCACTTCATGCATCCATTCAGCCTACTTTGTATGAAGCGTGGCTCTAGGCCCCTGGGAGGAGCATCAGCACAGTAAGTACGGCCCCTGCCCTCGTAGCTACTGAACTCCAGTCAATGTTGGAGGCAGAAGGAGCCATTCTAAGAAGCCTGAATGATGACAGGCTGACGCCATCTCCTGTGAAATCATAGGTGTCAGTGCCAAGCATTTTGTTTCCACCATGCTCCCCACACCTGTAATCCACAGCGCTGATGAGGTTTGGAATGGTGTGGAGAGAATGACCCTTTTCCATCCTCCAGGCTGCACCGTCTGAGCCCTGAAGCAGACCTGCCCACGATCAGAGTCTGGTCTCTTCTGAACGGTCTTTGACTGGATTCTTGAATCCTTGTCTTTCATCTCATACTTTTTCTCTGCACATGTTGAGGTTGCATTTGGGCCTCATTCATTTGAACATGGTTTTTCAAACCCATCCGAGGAGCTGTGTTAAAAGAGAAGCCACACCATCTGTTCAGGGCTCCACTTCTGCCCCCGTCCCCTGCTGTAGCCACATGGTTTTCTCCTCCCTAGAGTGGGAGACATCCGTGTCCAGCAATGAGTGACAACTTTATTGTAATGTTTCGATCTGTGGGGAAACGGGAAGGTGTCTAGTTCTCTATCACCCAGTGATACGGGTTTTCTATCACCCCGTGAAAGATATACAGGTATACATACATAATTTGTTGTTTCACATTTAACTGTATTAATATGTCACATAACTTGGCAATTTGCATGCTTTTTTGTTGAATAAGGATTGCATTATAGAGCCAAAAATATCATGAAAGTCAGGAACATAGGGTTGAATTTGTTGCCCTCAGTTTGTAAGGGCAAGGGGGGTTAGACAGCTCAGTAACTGAGGAAATCACAATAAGGGGGCACTTTGTAGAACATTTGTTGCCTTGAGTAAGTACAGTTGCAATTCTCTCTAATTATACTTGAAAGGCAAGATAGCTTAGAAGGAAATCATAAGGTGCTTAACATTGCGATAGGCAAAGCATTAAGCAGATCGAAGAAGGTTGGATTGATTTTCTTCATGTTTAAGCTTTTTTTGGACGAAATAACACATCAGTCAACCTGAAATTTCTTTTTCTATAAGTCTCTTCATTGCCCTTTTGGAACTAGGATTTTCCAAGTATGTAATGATGAGAATGCAGCTCTTGTCATGGCTACATTAGATTTTCTACGCAGGGTCAAGTTTTTCATTCTCCCATTTCATTGTAACCTTTTTAAGTCATGAGGCGATATTCCGGCAGCATTATCGACTTTTTCCAAGCACCACCTTTTCGGAAGACCCTGAACCACTCGGGTTTTGGGAGTGGCTGTGTGATGGAGTGAGAGACCACATAATGGGAATGACTCATGTGACTGGTGTGTGTTCCCTGCTTCACCTGCTTCTGTTCATGGTTTGTCCGTGACTAGAATGAGCTCCGATGCTCCATCCTCCTAGGCGATGACTGAAGGTTGAAAGTATTATTTAGGTCACGGAACACTTAAAAGATTAGGAAATTCATCCCTCTGCAGTTTTCCTAGAAACACAATCCACACCCTGGCATGTCCATGGCAGTCAAATTCATTCCGTAATTGTTGCCGCGTACATTAATTTGGCCCCTACGATTTTGCACTGGGTAGGAAACAGTGAACTAAACAACATTCCTGTCTCCATGGAGCCTATCGTAATGGGGTCTTAAAAGCAACAAGCACCTGGATGTCTAAACTGTGAGATGCATTGGGTCCTGAGATAGTGCACCTGAGATGGTTCGTGTTTAGCTGGGAGCTGACTCCCGCTGATTGTCTGTCAGTCATCCCTGTTCAGTTCTCCATTATGGGTTGGGCTGGCCAAATTTCGGACCTGCTAAGGGTGGGGAAGGGGTGGGGCAAGTTAGAAAGTTATTGCCTGGTGATTGGGGCTTCCTTATTTCAGAATAGTTTTAACAGTATGGACCAGATCTAAAAATGTTTTTGACAAGAGTGTAAGCTTACAATAATGCGATCCCTTAATAATTTAGGATCTTATTTATTATTATGACAAAGTCTTACTAAATAATGCCAGCTGGAGGTGAGTGCTATAGTGAAACAGCACATAAGAATTTAGAAAGTAATATTGGGGGATTACTCATTTTAATAGGATGACCACTAATGACCCCTTTGACAAAATGAATTTGAGCAGACTGCTAAACACCCAGGGAAGCAGATCATGGCTTAAGAGTATTTGGAAGGTAGGGGTGCCTGGGTGGCTCAGTTGGTTAAATGTCTGACTTTGGCTCAGGTTGTGATCTCATGGTTTATGAGTTTGAGCCCCATGTCTGGCTCTGTGCTGACAGCTTAGAACCTGGAGCCTGCTCAGATTCTGTGTCTCCCTCTCTCTCTGCCCTCCTCCACTCACACTCTATTCCTCTCTCTCTCTCTGTCTCTCTCAAAAATAAACAAACATTAAAAAAAAGAATAGTATCAAGGCTTTCAAAAATTTAAACTTTCATTTTATCTTTTAGCATCTGTTAGGAGGACAATTTTAAGTGTTTATTAATTGTGGCCAATAATATGATTCACAGTATTAAACTATGTGATTAATACACTTAAAATAAAAAAAAATTCTGTCTTTTTAAAATCCTTTGGGGGCTTTTGTCCCTGACTTGAGCCTATGAACCAAAGTTTAGAGGCAGCAAAATGATAGAGTCAACATTTCCAAGCCTATTTGAAAGGATGACACCCTATTATGGTTATTTTTTTTAAATATTTAACATTGCTTTAAATGCTTCAAATGAAACATTGTGATTTAAATTAAGTGAATTGTAATAACATATTTCTATAATTTTATGATAAATTAGATTATGTCAAATATCCATGGCCAGGGATAAGGCTAGATCCCTGTCTCTGAATATCCCTATTAGCTGACTTAGGAAAAAATTTAATATGGTGATAGTCTGACAAATACACATACTTTAGAAAATTGCTAAATAAACTGCTTATTTTTCTCTCTGAAGCCAGTTGTAGTGCTTAGTGTTTCAAAAAAATCTGGATTTGGTTTTATGATGGTGTTATTATTGTTATTAATATGATGCTGCTCTCTGCTCTGAATGTCATTACTCTTCCAGTCAATGTAGGGTAGACTTCTGTGGTAAGATCTCCTCCCTCTGAGACACTGTCCATTTCTCTTTGTCTTGATGTTCCTAATACTTTCTATACCTTTTACGGTTTTTATTTGTTCGTATCCAGTGTCAAAATTAATGTACACAAAGACGTACATCTTAACTTGAGCTTTGTTAGCATTGAAAATAGGGTTAACTCACGTTGGGGCACCTGGGTGGCTCAGTCTGTTGTGTCCAGTTCTTGATTTCAGCTCAGGTCATGTTGTCACGGTTCATGGGTTTGAGCCCCGCGTCAGGCTATGTGCTGACAGCATGGAATCTGCTGGGGATTCTCTCCTCTCCTCGCTCTCTGCCCCTCCCCCACTCATGCACTCGCTCTTTTTCTCAAAATAAAGATTAAAAAAAAAGAAAATAGGTGTAATTCACCTTTTCATTCCTCAGCCCCACGTGAAGACAGTATTGTACCATGGCAGACAGTGTGGTCTGTCGTGCCAGCTCGACTAAGGTACACATCCTGGTTTTGCACTTTCTGGCCACTGGAGAGATTTGGTTGGGCAACAACTTCCTTAAGCCTCAGTTTTTGCCATTGTTTTAACATATAATTGTCAAAAATAAATAAAATAATGTATAAACGAGAATACAATCTTCTATGTAATGAATAGTTAATAAATGTCAACTATTGGGGCACCTGGGTGGCTCAGGAAGTTAAGTGTCCGATGCTCAATTTAGGCTCAGGTCATGATCTGACAGTTTGTGAGTTTGAGCCCCATATCAGGTTCTACACTGGCAGTGTGGAGCCTGCTTGGGATTTTCTCTCTCCTTCTCTCTGCCACTCCCCGACACATGCTCTCTAAATACATAAATACATGATAAACATTAAAAACTAATTTTAAAAAAGTCGACTATTATTGTTTGGCTTGAAAACAATGATGGATAAGTAAATGTTTGACCACAGAACACCCCAGATAGGCAAATCAGTCTTGAAAAGGAAAAACAAGACTGGAGGCATCATTATTCCAGACTCCCAGTTATATTATGAAATTGTCGTGATCAAAACAGTATGGTACTGGCACAAAAGTAGACATGTAGGTCAACAGAAGGGAAACTCAGCCCCACCCAAAAAAAAACAAAACAAAACAAAACAAAACAAAAACCCATAAATATACCCATGATTATATGGTCTACTAGTCTTCAACAAAGCAGGAAAAAATATGCAAGGGGAAAAGACTGTTCAACCAAATGGTATTGGGGAAACTGGACAACAACATTCAGAAGAATGGACCACTTTCTTACTCACTACACAAAAGCAAAGTCAAAATGGATTGAGGACCTAAATGTGAGATCTGAAACCATAAAAATCCATGAAGAGAGAATAGGCAGCAACTTCTTTGATATCAGCTGTTAACACCTTTCTAGATATTTCTCCTGAGGCAAGAGAAACAAAAGTAAAAATAAACTATTGGGACCAAATCAAAATAAAAAGCTTCTCCACAGCAAAAGAAACAATCAACAAAACTAAAAGTCAGCCTACTGAATGGGAGAAGATATTTGTAAATGACATATCTGGTAAAGGTTTAGTATGAAAAATACTATATAAAGAACCTCTACAACTCAACATGAGAAAAACCTACAAATAATACAGTTAAAAATGGGCAGAAGACGTAAACAGACGTTTGTCCAAAGAAGACATCCTCATGGCCACCAGACACATGAAAAGATGCTCAACATCACTCATCATCAGGAAAATACAAATCAAAAGCACAATGAGATACTATCTCATACCTGTCAGAATGGCTAAAATTAACAACTCAGGAAACGAGTGTTGGCGAGGATGCGGAGGAAGGGGAACCCTCTTGCACAGTTGAGGGGAATGCAAACTGTTGCCACCACTGTGGAAGACAGTATGGATATTCATCAAAAAATGAAAAATAGAACTACCATATGATCCAGTAATTCCAAAACTGGGTATTTCCCTGAAGAATACAAAAACACTAATTCACAGGGACGTAGGCACCCTTGTTTATCACAGCATTATTTACAGTAGCCAAATTACAGAAGCAGCCCAACTACCCATAGATAGATACATGGATAAAGAAGATGTAGTGTACATACACAATGGAATATTACTCAGGCGTAAAAAAGAATGCAATCTTGCCATGTACAACCATGTGGATGGAGCTGGAGAGCGTAGTGCTAAGCAAATAAGTCAGAAGAAGGCAAATACCGTATGATTTCACTCACATGTGGAATCTAAGGAAAAAATGAACAAAAGAAAAAAGTAGCTAACTCCAAAACAGAGCCTTAACTACACAGAATACACTGATGGTTACCAGAGGGGAGCTGGGTGGGGGGATGGGCGAAATAGGTGATGGGGAATGAGGAAGGCACTTGTGATGGGCACCGGGTGATGTATGGAAGTGTTGAATCACTATATTGTGCACCTGAAACTATTATACTGTATGTGAACAATAAAATAAAATAAGATGAGATGAGGTAAAATAAAGTAAAATAATAAATAAATAAAATAGTTTGGTAATTTACTTCAGAAAAAGCACATTAAGTTTTCCTCCCTCCTAGTGAAGGAAACAGAATAGTGGTCGTGGAATTATTAATCAAACATTTCCCCATGTAATGAGAGATCTGTTTTTAGGCCCATATTGAATCAGGGTTATTTTTAGCCACAGGAATATAGTTTAGTTAGTATCTACACGAACACAAGCTCAACTTGTCCTAGGTGTAACTGTGTGTTTTAAGTTAGTCTAATCTGTAAACTGTTTTCTATGGGTGCTCATTTCAAAATCAAATGAGACACGTTATCCCACCAGTGTCCAACGTTTCATTCAAGGCAACATTCTCATTGCTGAGATGATTGGTTTCATGCATGGTCTTTTTGTTAGAGAAGAGAGTAGCCCCTTTGGGGAATGATCTTTTGTGTTGTTGTTGTTGTTGTTTCCAAATCTACCCTAGTTATGTTGCTATCTCCTGAGACTCTGGATTTCTTCCTGTTAGGGAGTGTGTAAACAGTTCTATTAGGTCAGAATTACATTCTCGTTGATGGTCAGGAAACACGAGTTGCAACAGCTCCACCAATCTGAATTAACAGTGTCCCGTCTACATCACAGATGAGTCAGAGAACAAAAACAGCTCCCGGCTAGTGAGTGTGTTCTTTATTTGCATAAATCCAGACTTACACATCTGTGTTTTAATATTTCTCTTTTCCTTGGGGCGCTTGGGTGGCTCAGTTGCTTGAACGTCCGACTTTGGCTCAGGTCATGATCTTGCAGTTCGTGGGTTCGAGGCCCACATCAGGCTCTGTGCTGACAGCTCGGAGCCTGGAGCCTGCTTCAGATTCTGTGTCTCCCTCTCTGCCCCTCCGTCACTCGTGCTCTTCTTGTCTCTCAAAATAACAAATAAACATTAAATTTTTTTTTAAATATTTGTTTTACTTATCTAAATCAGGACATTCCACTGGGATATTATATGATTAGGTCTTTGTAATGGATAGCAGAGTACTTCTGTAAAGGAGAAGTCCTACAACAGTACATCTGACATTGAGCATTTCTCAAAATAGCATTATGCATTCTGCCCACTATTAGAACCAAGGTTCTGACACCCATTTTTTTTTAAATTTTTTTTTTAACATTTATTATTTTTGAGACAGAGAGAGACAGAGCATGAACGGGGGAGGGTCAGAGAGAGAGGGAGACACAGAATCTGAAACGTTGACACCCATTTTTTAAGAGAGGGCTGAATCAAAACTGTGATGTACAGAACTATCTTCCAAACACCATAGCAGTAAAATACATTAAATGTAAATTGAAGTTAAAAACTTTAGAAGAAGTAATAAGAAATATAATGACAATAGAAAAACTGTATAGTTCTCAACACATCTCTTTTCAGTAGAGAGCATAGTTAGCATGATACATTAACCTGAAAAATACGATTAATTTGAATGAAATATAAACAGATCCATAGGTTAAATTGGGTGTCCCCCAAAGCACAGATCCAATAACCGTTGGATACGGCTAGTTTATTTCAAGAGTTGTTTCAAGAAGGAGAAGGAGAGGGGAAATGAGGTGGAGAATGGAGAAAACCAGTAGAGTCATTTTAGTGAGCAGGTGACCACTGTGGTCACGCGCATGACTATGCATGACATGCAGAAATCGTGTGGTAGCCAACCTCAGGGTGTCTCGCCAGAGGACAGAGGAAGTGGATATGGACCCACCAGTCTCCTTCCCTATTGGCTGTGAGTCTCACCCCCCCACTCCCCCCACCCACCAGTCTCCTTACATATTGGTTGTGAGTCTCCCCCCCACTCCCCTCCCCGCCAGTCTCCTTCCATATTGGCTGTGAGTGTCACCCCCCCACTCGCCCAACCACCAGTCTCCTTCCATATTGGTTGTGAGTCTCACCCCCCCACTCCCCTCCCCCGCCAGTCCCCTTCCATATTGGATGTGAGTCTCACCTCCCGCCCCCCACCCCACCATGCTCCAGGACCTAGACTCCTCTCATTTGTAGATTGGCTTGGTCAAGCAAGAACACGGAGAAACTCTGTGATTATTGAATATGCACCCCTGCAAGTAAGAAAAAGAAATCTTGAGGTAAAAAGTTCTGAATTTGAGGAGAATTATCTCTCAGAGCTGTAAGGGAACACAGTTCATTTGGGTTTCCCCTGCAGTGTTACATTCTGCCATTCAAATAATAATAATAACAATGATGATGATGATGATGATGTTGTACCTGCTTTTCATGTGTCCACAAACTAATTACTAAACAGTAGTAGGTAGTGGAGAGGAAAGGAATCCAGGTGGATCTAGGGAAAGCAGAAGTTCCCTCGTACACTTTGGCACCTGCAGGAGTGAACCGGAGCCCTTGGAAAGCCTGGATTTCTGGGCCCCGCCCACAGACATGCTGATCCCTAGATTTGCAGCTCCAGGGTCCAGACAGTGCTCGTGATGCTGGTTATGGAGCGCATTTTGAGCATTGGTACAGATCATATTTTCTGAACATACTGCCTTTTCACAAAAAAAAGTTAACAACAAAAGTAAATGCCAAAACAAAACACAAAAGAGAATTACTTTGAAGAAAGCTAAAGATGCTTTGAAAACATCCCTTGGGTTAAAGATCCATCATTGAATCCTAGGAGCAGAGACAATGAAAACATGACAATCGGTACCGATGGGATGCAGCTGAAACAACGCAAAAAGCCTCGTCTTAAAAACTTACATTATTAACAAAAGCACAGAAGAAAGGATAAGTGGATTTAGCGTTCTGCAAGAGAGTCCACAAAACAAGCGTAAGAAAAATAGGGTAAACATGAATAGAAATAAAAATGGAATATAAGAAGTAAAAATATAATAAATGTGAAGCAAAAATATAGAATTGGCAGTTAGACCTAAGAGGTTTTTTAAAAATCACATGAAATGAACAACTACTTAGGCTAGTAAAGGGTAAAATGAGAAACCACAAGCATATCCTGAACCACAGATAGGAGAATGAATGTAGGAAGAAAGAGAAATACTTCCGTGTCAGTAATAACAAGCAAACGTTTGTGCAGCATATGTGGGTTTAGGAATTCCCACCTCCTAGACTGACCTGAGGTAGAGTAACATAGTCAAAACCAGGAAAGGTTAGGAAGGCGATCTGAGAGCTGTATCCCCTGCAAAGCAACAAACCCCAACAGTGTTGAGAGGAGGACGTGATAATTCATATGCCCCCCACACAGAAAAAGAAACACCACCTCTTTCTTTTTTATAAAGAACTGACAGTAATATGTTCCAAAGGTCATTTGCAGACACACACACACACACACACACACACACACACACACACACTGCATTCATATCATCCGTGTGCATGTGTGTTAAAGTAATCGGATTGATCCACTTAGGGAGGGAGAGGCACAGTGGATTGTTACAATGTTTTGATATCAAGGAATGTTTTGATATTTGTTACCAAGTTTGATATCAAGGAATCTGTTGATGAATTGGAGACACTAGCAGGTCAAAGGAAGAAGAAAGCCATACTATTTACATGGCCCCTTTTCAGTATGCCAGAAGAATCAAAAATTTTCATGATTTTGTTAAAAAAGAAATAGATGCATATTTCCTTAACATATACATATAGATGCTATCGATATTCATGTGGATGGGTATGAGTTGTGTCTGTTTCTGCGTATAAATTATAGATGTAGCCGTAGACCCGGGTGTGGCCCATACTTAGTAGCATAGACGCCTATCACCATGTGATGACAGCGGGGTGGTGCGAAATGATTGGATTATGATACGTCTTGCGGTGAGTTGACAGAATGTGCCCTGTGTGGAGACATGAATGGAGGGAAAAGAGATGATTGGCTGTTGGCCTGGGTTGTGGTTAAGATGCAGTTGCTTTTAGCTGACACCCTGTGGCACCCTGTGAGCAGCTGGCTGGAAGGGGTACCTCAGAAGCTCAGATCGGGACATACTCATTTACTATAGCTGGACACCTGCAAGGGGGGCTGCAGTCGTCAGCTGTCCCTCAGGCTCTCAGTTTGGGGCTGGTCCAGCCTCCACTTGGGTGTCAACAGCACACAGACTGTATATTTTTAAAGCCCAGAGGCGCTCACGGTATGAGGAAATGTGAACAACAGAAGACAAAGTGAGAGAAAAAATGGCCCACCGCGATGGAGTGTGATTGATGGGCAGGAAAAAGAGGCTATCTGGGATCAGAGATCATGGAGTTGAGAAAGTCCAAAGAGAAAGACTCTTTTGCACATTCAATTGGGCAGGTGCACGTGTGGATTTCACCAGAACGTGATCTCACCAGGCCACGGCAGTGATGAACAGTGGCAAAGATTTCTACATCAATATGTCTACAACAGTGCATGTCGCATGGAAGACGTTCAGTATATATTTGTTGAATTAATCGGGCAAATGAATATTTGCTTCTGTGATTTCTGCAGTCTCAAATCCTCTGGTCCCAAAACAAAGCAAAAGAGCCTACAGACTATAAAGGCAAGGGACAAGAAGATGCCTTCAGCCTCAGCTTTTACCCCAAATTTCTTCTAGCTAAAGAAAAAAAAAGTATATTAAAAAAAAATACTTAAAAAGAAGTTATCATCCTTTTTGTATGAATACAATGGTGAATAATTTAAAATATAGTAAACAGGGGCGCCTGGGTGGCTCAGTCGGTTGAGCGTCCAACTTCAGCTCAGGTCACGATCTCACGGTTCGTGAGCTCGAGCCCCGCGTCGGGCTCTGGGCTGATGGCTCAGAGCCTGGAGCCTGCTTCCGATTCTGTGTCTCCCTCTCTCTCTGCCCCTCCCCCTTTCATGCTCTGTCTCTCTCTGTCTCAAAAATAAATAAACATTAAAAAAATAAAAATAAAATAAAATATAGTAAACAATTGAAATGTTCTTAAATTAGTTTAATAAGTTCATTGGCAACACCATTTCCATATGAGGTGAATATTTTTACAAAGTATAGCCCAATATAAATTTTTAAAAAACCTTTAAAAATATGAATATAGATATGAACTCTCTGAGTGAACTTAATCAGCCATGTTTACTGATGTATGAGGATTAGTATAAAGTATTCCTAGATTATATGATTCTACCAAGTGCTATAGGCTGTAGTCTCTCCATTTGAACATGTTGGTTTCTAATAAATTATGTTCAGTGAGGCCCTGGTAAATTAACACTACTTTTATTCTCATTAAAATGAAATGAAAGGTGGTTAGAATATATAATCTTATCATGAAACTTTTGGGGGAAAAAAAAGAGTAGAAAAATGAGACCTGGCTTATAAACTGTGAAGACCTATTGTTAAAGTCTAGCGATCAAATAGCATAATAATATCCTGAAGACGGTGAACAGCAGGAAGAAACTGCACAGAGTCCTGTTCCTGTACCAAGCTATTGAGTTAGTTAATAAATCAGTGGACCCAAATAACTACCTGGAGAAAATGAGAGAAGTTGGATTCACCGTTGTGTTGACCCAAAATATATTCTAGACAGATCAACAAATTAATGTGTGTGTGTGTGTGTTTTAAAGATTTTATTGTTTTTAAGTAATCTCCATACCCAACGTGGGGCCTGAACTCACGACCCCAAGATCAAAAGTCACACACTCTTCCAATTGAGCCAGCCAGGCACCCCAACAAATTAATGTTTTTAAAAAGTGGAAAAAATAAAACCATGCGACATCATTAAAATACCTTAATATCATAATTATCATAATTTTAATATTTTATTTTATATATCATCTTTCCTAACCATGGCATAAATGCCAAGGTGCGTGAATAAAATTTCAAAAATTGAGCAAATGAAAATTAAAAACTTGGGGGAAAACAGTTGTAATATGACAAAGGGCTCATATTCATAAATACATTATTCTTGCAAATTAAGCAGTAAAAAACACAACCTCAGATGTAAAAACAAATTTTGAAAACTTTTTAGTTCACAAAGAAATCTGTAGGAAGATGATACAATTCACAACAGTAATTTTTAGACAAAGGGCTCATATTCATAAATACATTATTCTTGCAAATTAAGCAGTAAAAAACACAACCTCAGATGTAAAAACAAATTTTGAAAACTTTTTAGTTCACAAAGAAATCTGTAGGAAGATGATACAATTCACAACAGTAATTTTTAGAGGGAAAATTAGGATACAAGTTAAATTTTGTCAATGAGAAATAATTATATATGATGTAGCACTGTCAGTATTAAAATAGCAAAGTATATCTGTGTCGATTGCAATGGAAATGATTCTATGGTACTGGTAAGATAAGACGCACAATAAATGTGTTAATCTGCTTTTCTAAAACTTGTGACGTTTTGTGTTCATATATAAGTAAGCATATATGTATATACATGTATATTTCTAAATACTCACCTAGGAAAACATTTGGAAGATAATTATGAAGCGAATTTTTGCATATTAATTCACTAGAAGAAAAAATATATTGTAATACATAAATGTGGCCAAATCAGGAAAAGGCAAATTTTCAGCACAGGTGTTTTCAAGGTCGTTTCTCTCAAGCCATCGGTAACGTGTTTCCTTTCCTCTGGAAGTGTCCTGCACAAGCCATGCTTCTCCTGTGTTTGGATTCTAATCCTTATGTGGCTCCGTGTTATTTTTCTCCTTCATTGTTTCTTTCTCTTTAGTTCCTAAGATGACAGCTGAAAAAAATTAATTTGATTCCAATTTATCTTTTTTTTTTAAAACTCTGAAGTGTTTTGATTCACTATCACAGTCGATGAATATAAAGCTAATTTTGATGACTTAGAAGGGGAATCCGAGCACAATTCCCCAAGCATTTGAAGAATTAATTAGGCGACAGTCTGTGAAAATAGGAGATAATTAATATGATTTTTTTTTTTTTTGCTTCAAAGCTGGAGATAGTTTGGGTTAGGGTTTTTGCTTACATTGAGCAGGTAAATGGTCCTTACAGTTTGTTAGTACATCCATTGACCTTATTCTTATTTACAGCATCACAAATGAAATCCAAATACTTTTAAAAGTGGGCGTTTTATTTTGTAACTAAAAGTTGACCAAACCCTGGATAAAATCTGTAGCAGATTTTAACAGTTAACAGGTTATTCGTTTACGTTTAGAGGTTTAATTACATTCTAGTAGGAAAATAAAATATATTTTCATTTTAAAATTAAGATAAATTCCACAGCCTTATGTTTCACAGCGGGGAACATACCTCAAAGTGATTTTCACTTTTCAGTCTCTAGTACACAAGGCAATTTAAACGCATAGTGACCTTTTTCTGGAGGGAGGAGGAAGTTTAAGCATTGCTCAGGGATCACCTTCTAGCATAAAATTCCATTCCGAGTTTACATTATGCTTAAAAGGAAATCGAAATATTTAAATTCCATTTCCTTCTGTCCTTCTGGTGGCCTACTGCCTTTAAAACAGTCGCTAAGCACACCCACCTGGATTCTGTGTTTGGGGACTTTGTGGGGTTGATTTTAGCGTTTTTTTAGGAAGCTCGTCCTCAAGACTCACATTATTTACACATAGTCTATTACTGGTAATTTCCTTGTGCTGTTTTTGAGAAACTGCTTCTTTGGTAACTGACTTCTGACAATAAACATCCACGTTTACAGTTTGAGGAAATAACTTCCTTGGTTAAGAAACTGCCATTAGGTGGATGGAAGGTGGGTCTGAAAAACTTGCTCATGTTTAATTCTTAGTGACACCTGTTGTTCTTTTTCTGGGCACTCTCTTTGCCTCTGCTAACTACTGGTGGTCATGGAAAGAGGCTATATTTATTTGAAGAAGACATCGGTGAATTTAGTTTTATAGAAAATGTGAGTTTTTATGTTTATATCTGTAAGTGGATGTTTCTAAACAATTTGCAACAATTTGTGGAAACTGTAGATTAGCGTATGCTTTCTCATAGCTTTAAAATACATTTTGAAATTCTTCTTAAGGGAAAACACAGCACATTTTTTTTTATGACAGCACATTAATTACCACTATTTCCAACTTATAAACTGTGGAAAACCCAAAGGTTGGGACACTAAGGGCTCAAAGCAACAAAATGCTTGAACACAGAGGACTACCTTGGAACTAACAGGACTTCTACGAGCACAGTTTCTCTCCGCGTATGTTTGCTGGGGTAATTTTTGCCCCTTCCTGTTGTTTAGGCCGATCTTACAGCTTTGGAGCAGACACGAACCAGCCTGTATTTAGCTGCCTCGTGGAGTAGCGGTGTGAATTGCCCCTTTCCACACTCACGCTGTGCTCTGTGAGCCCTCACCCCCGGTGGACCCAGGCCGTGCCCTGCCGTTCTGGGAGGTCTAGTTTCCTTAATTCCCCATAACCGCTTCCCCCACTCTCACCATCCACAATGACATTTACATTTTTATTAAACTGCAAAATAACAGTAAAACCCAAAACAGACCCTCAGAGAAAAAAAATGCTCAATCATAACAGCATCGTAGAGACTCTTCATCTTTCTGTGTTTTCTCAGCATTAGTGTTCCGGTGTGTGTTTGTGAATGCGCACTTGGTTTGTAATTATAAAGCTATAAAGCGCATCGCTAGGCTGAGCGACGGGGTGCAGGCCCATTCCCCGCTTTCTTAAACACTTAAAAGTGCTGACTCCACTAAAAGTGAGTTGATAGAGTCACGGGAGTTCTGAGGCTCACAATGCTTACATTCCTGTCTTATGGGAATTTCTGAATGAGCTGAACACACACACACACAAGCAGTGGCTCTCACCCTTTTTTTCTGTGTATCTCCTCTGGGGAGCTCTGTGTGATTCCCTTACTCCCTGAGTGAGAAGCACACTAACACTGAACAATGCAGCACAGCTTGATCCAGCCCTTTCTCCACCCCAGATGGACTGGGACACACATCATCGCGTGGTAAATATTGACGGGACGATGAACAGGTGTGTGGGGAAACAGGTTCCACTCATGTAAATGGGTTAGAAAAAACGCTTAGGGCAGAAAGCCACCACCCCAGGGCAAAGCCCGAGGTGAGCCTGCCTGGGAGGCACTGTCACAGGATCACAAGTGACTCGTTCTGTCACCTGCAGGAAGGTACTTTCCACCTGACGCCCGTGTGCCTTGACCACAAACTCCACTCCCCGCCCCCCCACCCTTTGCTTCTTACACACACAAGTCGATGATTATAGTCTGATTGTTTTCTCCATGTTCACGTGGCTAAACTCCCGTTTTCTCCACGTTCCCCACGTGGGGAGGATCTTGTTTTCTCCACGTTCCCTGCGAGGCAAAGCCCGTGTTTTCTCCACGTTCCCCACATGGGGAGGATCTTGTGAGGTCAACAAATACAGAGACGAAGGGCCCGTTAGAAGGCTTGTCTCCTTGTGGGTCTCAGCTTTCCTGGCGGGGCGAGCGAGTCCTGCAGACGTGCATTGTGCCACCGGACCAGCTTCCTAGCGGTGTGACCCCACGCCCTCCGGTAAGTGCAGTTTGAGAAACTTTGTTCGAGAACGGGGCTGATGCTCTTCAGTTTACTGTTACCACATCGTACTATAGGTCGTTGGCAACATTCTGTGTTTCTTGTCTTTGCCGGCTTGGGTTTTGCCGCAGGGTCCTGACTCCTTTTCTCCCTTTTTTCAGCTGCCTTTACTTCCTTCTGTTTTCACACGCAGACAGATGAGGTAGCAGATGCACAGGCTCAGGGTTTTGCCTCAGAAGAACGCTTATTACATAAAACGGCCGTGCACTCCTAGATAAAGTCCTGTATAAGTCTATTTAAGACAAGCGCTCATTGGAAAGACAACTCAGGTTTGTGATTCTGCAGTTATTACAGATTCACTATGTCTTACGCTCTTTGTGTCTGCTGGGGTTGGTGAAGTTAGCAGCCTTCAAGGTTTATTAAACTCCTCGGAGCCTCAGGAAAAAAAGTGGGTTAAACCACACTTCATGCTAAGGATAGAAAACTACAGGGGCAATCAAGCCGGACCTACTGACAAGTAATGCTGGGCTCACGACTGAATAGGTCTGCTGCGTTTAGCAGTAGGACTTTCTCAAGCACTTCTAGTCTCCTGGCGATGTACGTGGTTTCCTTGGGCTCCTACTGGTTGGCAGTCTGAGGGGACAGTGTCGGTGATCAACTCTGATTATGGATGCCTCAAAACAACATGGAAGTACTGACAAATTTTGCCACATTTGGAAGAATTCCTAAAAACTAGCCAGTAAAAGTTCTTCTAAAAAAAATTTCTTATTCTAGCTACTCTTAAGTTGTTACTTTCTAGAATGAAATTCTCCCTTGTCGTTTGTTGTGATATGTCCTGGAAAGAATCCCAAAGGACTTGTGGCTTAATGACTGTCCATCTCCTTGAAGTAAGAGCAGAGTGTGAGTTATCCTAGATTATGTTCATATCCTGAGGATCTGAACACTGGTGTCACTATTAAATTCATCGCATTTGGGAGAATGTAAAACTACATAATGTAGCCTCTATATAAAGCATTCTTACAGGCTTAAAATTCGGTGAGTTTTCGATTAACACTACCACATGTGGAACCATTTTGTATTTATGTAAAAGGCTGTGTGTTTACCCTTGTCTCCTAGATCTGGTAAAAACCTTCATGTCTAGTTTTCCGACGTTTAGATGGTAGCCTTGGCCGTTAATTGCTATGCCCGAGTTGTCTAAAGTTGGCAGTGGTGTGGTGATATTTCCTTGGTAAGAGACAGCTTCGTTAACCATAGAAACTTGACCGGAGGTGATCAAAAAGTTATAATATCGTAGCTGTTTTGGCAAGGATTAACGTTTTTGTTACATGTCCAAGTGAGAATTAAAACATACCAAGAAATCAGTCCTAGGAATCAAAATAAGTATTTGGGTGTTTATATTAAGAACTGTAAAACCTTGGTCATTGTCTTCTCCACTGTTATCCTAAGTTAATAAGTAGGGGGTGCCTGGGTGGCTCAGTTGGTTGAGTATCCTACTCCCAATTTGGGTTCAAGTCATGATCCTAGGGTATTGTAGGATCGAGCCTTTCATTGGACTCTGTGCTGAGTGTGGAGCCTGCTTCGGGTTCTTCTGTCTGCCTCCACCCTCTCCAAAAGTACAACAGGTAATTGAAAGCTTCATATTTAGGGTATTTAGTCACCTACCTCTACCTGCAGATTAATTATATGTGATTTTAAAATGAGCCCCAGAAGGCTGTTAAAAATCCACCTTCCGTTGCCTTCTGTGGACATACTAGGAAATCTACAGTAAAACATATTAAAAGACTTCCAAAGGAAAAAGTCTCCGGGTCTCCTCACAACTTAAAGCATTACAAGGGATACAGCGATACTTTAAACCGTCTTGGTGCTAAAGTGTTTTTTGGCTAAACCGTAATGAGGGCTAAATCTACCTTCACACCTGCAGCAGGGTTGGTGCCTGAGAGTTAGGGGTGAGCAGAGCTAAACAGACTCCCTGGGCTGAGAAATTGAGGGAGAGCCTAAGGAGATACAGGCAGGATCTTTAACAGTAGGCTTCACAGGCACCTAACTGGTGCTCGCAGAGGGATCTCTGGAGAGCTTGAGAGCCACGTCCAGTATCCAGTCGAGTACTGATCCGTGTGTCTATCTGGGGAGATCATGGTAGCTTAGATCAATCCCAAAGGATCAGAGCTAATCGTGCCTGGTAGTCACAGAGGGCTGAGGACGGTGCCTGTCTGGAACAACCACACTGGCAACCTTCCAGAAGGCTGTTGCCTCAGCAGGCAGAAATAATTGAGCCCAGATGAACGCCACATGGGTTTTGCCTCACGAATTTAAGCCTTGAAAGTACCAAAATGTTACCAAGTAACAGAAGTGCCTTCCCTACCAGTGGGCAGGAATAATTTTGAGAACGCAAACCTGCAAGTCCCCCACAAGGTAAAATACACCATGACAGGCATTCAGCCTAGGACAGGCATACAAAGAGGCAGGTTAACGTGACCCTTGATGTGGTGATCAGTCACACCATCGAAACCAGCCTGGGGCTGGCAGAGATGTTAGCATTAACAAACCTGTTCAAACACTTACCAGAACCATTGTGTTAAAATAACAACAAAACTTGGAGGCATGGCATACGTTTAAAAGAGCAAAACTGGGGGCGCCTGGGTGGCTCAGTCGGTTGAGCGTCTGACTTCGGCTCAGGTCACGATCTCATGGTCCGTGAGTTCGAGCCCCGCGTCGGGCTCTGGGCTGATGGCTCAGAGCCTGGAGCCTGCTTCCGATTCTGTGTCTCCCTCTCTGACCCTCCCCCGTTCATGCTCTGTCTCAAAAATAAATGTTAAAAAAATAAAACAGCAAAACTGAACTTGTGGATATGAAAAGTTGATCAGGTGAAAATCAGACTGGGATTAATAGCAGACTTAAACTAGCCAAAGGGAACATTGATGCATTCACGTCCTCTGAACTGCTTTCCATGCCAGGTGGATCTGGGCTGCGGCCGGAGTCCCCTTGCAGAATCCTTGCTCCGGTCTCGTCCCTACCACTGCACTAAAGGTGCTTCCAGAGGCCGCCAAAACCTTTCTTTGTCCTCCTATAAATCCCCCTTGAGCATTTTAAAGACCTCCCATTCTGCTATAGACCCATCTCTGGTCTAGAAGTGGCACCATCCACCTGGCTTTTCCTCTCCCCTCTAACGCGCGCGCGTGTGTGTGTGTGTGTGTGTGTGTGTGTGTTTAAAGCCTCCTGTCTTCCTCCCAGTCTGCGGTTACTGGTGTTATGTGGGATTCTGTTCTGGTCACCCTGCTCTGCCCATGGACGCCTTCTCTCAAGTTGTTCAGCCATGTCCATGTCGTGCGTAGCACCCACATGTCTGTGCTCGGTCTCCTGTCTGTGCTGGTCCAGCTGTGGGAGTGCATCCGAGTGAATGCCCCAGCCCACCCGCCTGCCTCTGGCCACTGCGTCCCCAACGCGGAGCAGGGGCTTCCGCTGAACGTGGCTGTCTTCCTCTGCCAGCCGGCAATCCCGGCGTCTTTCTAGTGGACCTGTCTGCTCTCTCCAGTCCCTGCCTTCTTCAGCCTCTCCCCACTCCAGCTAGGACGCCCTAGGGCCCTGATCTCTAACTGCTCCGCATCCAGTCTGGCTTTGTGGTGAGCTCTTCAACACGCTCCAGACTTACTCTCACAGGTCCCAGGGGAGGTGACGCTTTCCCAGTTAAGATCCTTCAAATGTTCCTCCTCTCTCTCCACATACAACTCAAACTATACACAGGGATTAGAAGGCCGTTTAACTTTCTCGCTTCGCCTCTTTGCCATCACACCCACGCTGCAGGCGTACCTCACAGGGAGGAGGAAGCTGTACTTTCCTGACTCCTTTAGCTGAGGATGGAGAACATCCCAGAAGTGGAGGGGCCGCGTACAACCAGGTCCCATGCCGGGAAGCGTTTGCAGGGCTCTCTCCTGGCCCCCAGGCTGTGACGGGCGCTCAGCTGTCCTCAGGCCAGGCCGTGCGGGTCCCCTGGAATGAAGAATGGACCCCAGCTCCTGCCTCAGTCCTGCTCAGCTGTGCCTGGGCTGCTCTTCTCCCCCCGGAACTGAAAATCGTAGTCCCCGTGCTCTCCTCTGCTGCTTAAGCCAAACTCTGAACCACTGCACTGGTTCTGCCTTCCTGTGAAAAATCCTGCAGAGTCCCCAAACTGCCCTTCTCAAAACCCCTGCCTCCACTGCGTTCCAGTCCACGTAGCCTGCAAGACTCCAACGTGTCTTCCACGACAGACTTCTGGAAGATGGGCTCTGCGTGCTCCTTCTCTAGTCTTTGAGTCTCCCTGGCCTTTTACTAGGCTATCTCCTGTCTGTGACTTAGCAATGAGCCTTTAACACTTGAATGAAGGATGTTATGTGCGTAAGGGACTCTTCCTGTTTATTGTATTCCTTGCTGCCTGGTTCCTTCTGTTTCTCCCCGCCTGCCCGTTGAGTACGATTGACCGTGTTGTTCCTCTCAGGTGTACAACAATGATTGAACCTCTTTCTAGGTCAGCTATGCTCCCAGCAAGGGTAGCTACCACCTGTCTGCACACAACACGCTCGCAGGATCACGGACTGTAGTCCCTGTGCTGACCCTTTCATCCCCGGAACTTCTTCCTTTCACAACTGCAAGCCTGCACCTCCCTCTCCCCATCACCCATTTTTCTCCTCCCCTCCCCCTCTTCTCCTCTGGCAGCCATCTGTCTGTACTCGGTATCTGTGGGTCTGATTCTGCTTCATGTTTGTGTTTTGTGTTTTAGATTCTACATGTGAGAGAAATCCTGTGATCTCTGTCTCTTAAGTATAATCCCCTCCTGGTTCCCTATTCCTGATCTGTGGCTTACTGACTGTACTTTCTAGGGATCTTGGTCTTCCTGTTCACTGGGTGCTCCTTAGAAATACTGTCTTGATAGTTTCAGGTCTGAATCCCGAGATGTTAGACAGTAGGATTCCTGAATTACCAGCTCTCAAAAGACCCTAATTATATTGAATGGAGGATTAGAGACCCTACCCTAAATTGATACTTCTAAAATCTAAGGTCCTCAATAAGTGGAATAAGCTATTTTATGAACTCATTAAGAAAGTTGTGTTGTAGTTTTTGTTCAAAATCAAATGGCTTATTTACAGAAGAAACCTAGGTGAATCGTGTCCCTGTATCATTGTTTTATGTTCTTATATTCAAGTCCTCAGTGGAAGTTAGGGATGTAGCTTCTAGAAGATCTTCTGGAGTTCTAGGTCTGCTACACTTGAAAGAGAAGGTATTCAGATTAATGACTAGGATTTGGGATCAAGCCATGTAAAAACTTGCCCTGTACGCAATTCCTCTAAATGTTGGAAAATAAATGACTTTGCCACATCTAGGAGATAAGAAAAATCAGACTAATGAACCAAACATAACTTTAGACCTGCTGGATCGTGTTTGCCTGTGTTTCCAAAGATTGTCTCCAGTTACTGCATCGCTAGTAATCTAGTAAATCTGTGCTGCTTCTTTTGATCTAAAGAGCTCTTTCTACCTGCTAATCTGTTTTTTAGGCGATTTATTAATAGTGACAGACTCCAAATGTAATTTTTCCCTTGATAATGACTTAAAGGAAATACATAATTTGACTACTAACTTCAATAGCAGATCTTCATGTGTAGAACGTGATCTTTCTATGAAAATTATAAACACCTCACAAAGGACCTCTAGTCACTAATAACTAGGACTAAACAGTCGAAAGTCACGTTTTTTTACAACCTCATATGCATGACCCGCATGGCTTTAATAGAAGCTGACCAATAAAAGTGTGAATGCAGGTGTATGTATTTAAGGACTACAGAGAATTTGGTGCCTCTTCCAAGTCTGGAGATGTCTCACATTATCACAGTACTTGTAGTTCTCATTTTTAACTTGTAACCTGTTTTCTCATATTCCTGTATCCATGTCATTTTCATAATTCTATAGCCTCTTATTTAAGGAGGATCCCTCCAGGTGGAGGATAGTTGAGATCGTCCAAACCTGAATTTTTCCCTGATGATGCATGTGAGTTGTTGTGTGGTAAACATAGTTATTTAGCTCCGTAATGTCTTCTGCCATTCTTAGGGGCAGAACGTGGATTCTATCTGGGGATGAAATCCATCTCCTTACATCTACCTTTTGGCCCTTCGTTGGCGTTGCGGGTAGATACGTAACTGAAGCTAGTCCCCAAAACACAAGCGCACGTGTTCTGTGGGCCCTGTGAGGTCAGGACCTAATTGCTTTTGGCCCAGCAGTAGGCGGGACACATGTCCTTGCCATGAGGCAGCTATGAGGTTCGAAAACTCCTTGTGAAGACCCAGGGCATTAGGGATCTTGGGCCACCATAGCTAGGCTGCTAATTTCCAAGCCTCCTAGGTGAACAGATCAGTAAGTCTCCATTTGGTTAAGCCAGTGGAGTAGGGTTTCTGTTGAATACTATGAAATTTGCTATCTGGTACAAACGGCTGATTGACCTATTGGCTTCTGCTTAGTAACTTCCAGATTTTCTTTCATTTGGTCTGCTTCGTGTAGGGTTTCAGTGGACCCAAATCAAGCAAGCTTCTGTTAATTGAATGCAGAACATAATTGCAGGGTAAAGAATTTTGTTGCTGCCCCTTTACTACCTTGAAAGAGAAATGTTTGACTCCCGGAATCCTGTAACCTACTAGCTGTAATGAACCTTCTGAGTCAAGGTTATAACCCGGATTTATTGAAACATTGGCTGGGTTACACAGGGCAAATAAATTGGACAAGGACTGTAAGATTTAGTTCAAATATGTGACCCTGGAATGCTTTAAAAGTGTTACAGTATAAGGGAGCCGGATGGATATCTTAAAATTACACATTCCATCTCTGCAACTATGGAAAACAAACTAATTCAACAGGAATTAGTGCCATGAGTCAGCTCTGTATATAAGATCATTGTTGTATTTTTGTATTTATTGGATTTAATTCTCTACACACATGTGGCTAGAATCCCATTTTCTTGGAAGGAAAGATCATGCCAGATATCTTTCTCCCTGCATTACCAAGTACAGTTGACCTTGAACAAAGTGCAGGTTAGTGGGGTCAACCTGCTGTGTGGTTGAAAAATCTGTAACTTTGACTCCCCCAAAAACTTAAATAGCAAAACCCTACTGTTGGCCAAAGTCTTCCTGATAACATAATTGGTGATTAGCACCTACTTTTATATGTAGTGTATAGTGTATTCACCTAATCTAAAGAATGTTGAGAAAAAAATATATCCATGGAACTACATCATATTTATCAAATCAGTGTATAAGTGGACCCACACAGTTTAAATCTTTTGCTCAAAAAGCATTAACATGTTTAGTAAACATTGGCAAACTGCTTTGGCAAAGGCCCAACTGTAATGAAGTTGTCAATATGCCATATGTAATAAAGACCTCTGAATTCTGATGAGAAAAATCTGGGAGATCTAGCTAAGCAGTTAAGTGATGGAATCTCTTACCATAAATACTCTGAGCATCAAGTGATGGGTGAACTCGAGCAAAGTGAAAGAAAACCTACATGTGTATATATTCATGTGTATGCATGTGTGCACGTGTGTATCGAACCTGCACGATAAGAGAATTACGTGTTTTTTCAACGGATTTTATGTTAGACCCCTAAAATCCTAAGTCCTTAAGATCTGGAGATCCTGTGAGTTAAAGGCAGCACATGAGTGAAGACTTGGAAACGGAGTTGGGTGCAGCTCCCCCTAGTCACTGGTGTGGGGACCTTGTCATCCTGTGCTGAAGACGAAAGAATAAGGAGTTCGGGGTTCATCTCTAATCCAGGCCAGTGATTTCAAGGTATTGATTGGCTTTAGAAGCATTGGGAAATCACTAGAAACCTAAATACTTCCCTACCCCCCCCCCCCCATTTCTGCACCTGCCCTGAGAAGTCAGGTTCCAGGGGCTGTGACGAGGGGTGGGAGCCATCTTTGTGTGACAAGCCCCAGGTGACTGAGGAGTACTGAAGTTTGAGGGTCCCTGCTCTGCTCCCTTTCAGTGACCATAGTAGTCCTGGAAGACTGTGTTCAAAGGAGAAGTCCTTAGAAAGAATGAATGTTTTAGCCCAGGGAATAAAGTTCACGTGAACTTTAATAAAGCTTTAATAAAGCTCCCCCCCCCCCCCCACACACACACACACCCGACAACTGTGCCATATGGAAGCACATTTTAACTCCAGGAGATCTTTGAATTGAGTGGTGATTTTCAAACTTTAGCGCACATAAAATTCACATCTTTTTAAATAGCTTTGGGGAAGGTTCTGTTAAGGATTTTTCGTAAGAACCAAGTACTTTCAAAACAAGGTGTTGTCCTAAGAACTCTTGAAGAAATGAAGTAAATGAACTTCTAAAAGAGGTAATACGGTTTTCATCACTAACTGTTGGGGGTGCCAAAGTTCTAGAGGTTTTATGCTGGAAAAAAAATTTGTTATATGCTGTGGTTTGTGACTTGGTGTTAAATTATGACTTTTGTGTGGCTTAAGTGTTGATCAAATCAATAAAAACAGGCTTGTAGATCTGAGTAAGCAGCTTTTTAACTGAGAGTTGGTGTCTTTGACCAAAGCTTGGTCCAGTTGTGAAGTAGGTACTAACCCTTGTCTACAAAGGTTTCAAAATATGACCAGATTCAGGAAAGATCCTATCACTTAGGGTCGCAGGTCTCCAGTTCCAGTTCTGACTATGCCCCTTCCTACCACAGGACAAGTAAGGTTTGTATTTTTTCCCCTGTGTTGAATCAAGACCACATACTGCATAATGCCTGCATTCGTATAGTAGTACCTATTAGAGAAGACACTTTTCAAGGTTCTAGAACTGGGAAATCCTACTTTTTAATGAAAAGTGTCTCTTGTTATACCCCAGATTTTTTCCCCTAAATCGGGTGATGCTGGTGTCCTGAGCAAGATGGTATGATATTATAGAATGAATTTAAGGACAAATGTCATGTTTGACTCAGAATAGTGATCTTCTAGAAAAGGACTGAGGAAGGATGGCTGGTCTGAGCATGTGCAGTCTAGCTCGGGAATGTCTGACCTCTTTCTGTAAGAACCATAATAAAACCCATTTGGCTTATAAGAAGTCTCCGTCCCTCAGCAGGCTCCTGCCACCCTTTCATCTCCCTATTCATCTGTGTCCTTGACCTCTGCTGGAACTTGGTAAATTAATTGCTGTCTGTCTCCTTAGAATGTTAGGACCTGGCCCTTCTTGGGTACCTGGAGCATACTTGAAATGTTAAACAGAAGACTTTAATTCTGAGTACTCCATGCCTGTTCTCTGATAGCATTTTCCCGGTGAAAATTGTTTCCTGTCTGCAGCAACGCAAGCTGTGTGTTTTCTCCATCACATGTGGACCTATGAAGAGGACAAGATTGGGTACACACAAAAATGACATAACCTGTGTATCCCTGTGGATGTTTGATGGCATATTAATGCAGAGGGGCACAGGTTACTTCAGATACTGAATTTTAGGTGATTATTTTGACAGGCGCCAAGGATGAGATCATTATTCTAGCTTATTTTAAAATCCTGGGTTGTCCAAAGTGAATAACTCTAATTGTATTGGTAACATTTGCTTTTCTTAGGCTACTCAAGTGTGAATCTTCCCACCCCAGTCCCTGTCTCCCTTTAAATGGCAGGGTATGATCTGCCTTTCTGTATGTTCTTGGCATCCCCTTGTGTATCATGAACTTCAGGATTTTAGTCTCCAACAGTTCTTCAGAAAACTTTTCCTGTGTGTGTGTGTGTGTGTGTGTGTGTGTGTGTGTGTGTGTGTGTGTGTCTGTCTGTCTGTCTGTCAGAATTTCACTTTATCCCAGTAGCCTACTGCTTTGTAATTCCACTCGGGAAAAATTCCTGTTCGTTCTGGTGTTTGACCCAGCAAGAATAATAAAACTGCATGTGCTAATTAGCAATGTACTACCCGTGGTCTTGACCACATGAACTGTTAACAGAACCAGACTTGATAGTATTCCCCTCAGTGGTTTCAGCATCTCTTGTAAAGATCCAAAAATGAATTCGGCAAAATGCGTTCAGAGTCCAGCAAAGCTGACCTCCTGGGTCTGCTGAGGCATACCTGAATTTCCCAGTACCTCCTAATTCAGGTAAATCTCCAGTAATTCTATCTTTATCTTGTGTGCTTGGTGTGAGATTAGTAAATGTTGGAACAATGTGTTCCTGAATAAGTCTAAATAGAAGTACTCCGTTCCATCGATGGGTTCATGCTTCCTCAGGATCCTACCTTTTACCAAAAGCAGGGGAGGGTAGGGGAATTTAAAACCAGCACTTACAGGGGCATCTGGGTGGCTCGGTCGATTAAGCATCCGACTTCTGCTCAGGTCATGATCTCACAGTTCGTGAGTTCGAGCCCCGTGTCAGGCTGTGTACTGACAGCTCAGAGCCTGGAGCCTGCTTCGGATTCTGTGTGCCCCTCTCTCTGCCCACCCCCTGCTCATGCTCTGTCTCTCAAAAACGAATAAAAACTTGTTTCAAGAGTTTTATAAGTGATAGTATTGTCCATCTTTTGAACCATTAGAGTTCAAGATGATTCAAACCATGTGGGTAAAGAATAACATTAACTCTGTCCTGTTCACCTTTCCAGTGCTTCTCTTTATTGGTAACTACTGTCAATACTTTCCTGTTTCACTTCAAGGATGCAAATCTATGCATTTATAGACCTTTACATGTCTACACCAGGATAGCTTTGTTTACACAAAGCCTATCTGGTATATTTCCTATTTTGCCTTCTGTCAGATAAGTTTTTAAAACAGGCCCTCTATTGATAACTTCTAATTCTTTTAGAATATTGTATCTATAAATTAGTCTATGAATATATCTGGAATTGGTCAATAGGTTCTTACATTTTTGACATGGGCAAACATACCTCAAAAAGGTATACTAAAATTACACTAACTTCTACGAATTTGAAAGGAGTATTATGTTTAATTCATCGAATAGACAGTAAGCAAAAGTACTGATTTTATTTTAACTCCGGCCTACTGTGGCAATGAAGAATGAGTATATTGACCTTTTCCAAAGTTGTAGAACTGCTAACCTTAATATTCTATGACTTTGCTAAATGGCAGTATGACTTAACACCATTTTCTAGTATTCTGAGAATGAATTCTAGAATTTGCTTGATTAAAAGAGTTGAACAGTAAGCCTGAAATAAGCTTGAGGATAAACATAGCCTTAATGCACAGAAAGATGAAGATGAACCATGGATATTTCACACTTGAGTTAGTGAGCGATCAGTCAACGGACCATCTCTGGCTCCATATTTCACAAGACCGTCCTACCTGAGGCTCCTCCCTCAAACTTTGTGGGGTGGTTTTCAAATGAGTCACTGCAAGCAAACGACTCTGTCTAGCTAGACTACTAAACCCAGAAAACGGCCTATTGGATTTGAAGTGCGGTGTCCTGAAAAATCCCTTGCACTTCTGCCCCATCCTAAGCAATGCTCAGCATTGACTGAAAATCTAGGTCAAAGTCTTGGTACTGCTTGAAAGCACGGGAGATGGTCTCTATCTGTGCATGTATCTCTGTATGTATAGTTATATGTGAATGTGTATGTATAAAATCACTATTAGGAGATCCTATATATACATGCTCCACAAATTTGGGAAACACGAAACTTTGTCAGATTTAATGTTTCAGCATTTATATTTTGCCATTACAGTATATGTATACATAATTCTCAAGCTAAACTTTTTTTTAATTTTTTTTTTAACGTTTATTTTTTGAGACAGAGACAGAGCATGAACGGGGGAGGGTCAGAGAGAGAGGGAGACACAGAATCTGAAACAGGCTCCAGGTTCTGAGCTGTTAGCACAGAGCCCGACGCGGGGCTCGAACTCACGGACCGCGAGATCATGACCTGAGCCGAAGTCGGCCGCTTAACCGACTGAGCCACCCAGGCGCCCCTTCTCAAGCTAAACTTTTAAAACAGGTGTGAAGTTCTCAGATCACTTAAGACCAGTATATAGAATATTATAACTTGATTTCTGGTCTGGTTTTGCTTTTGTCAGTTGCTATAACATGAAATTAACTAAATTAAATTGGGGGAAAGTTGAATATTTTTAAGAGCTGATGCAGCAGTATTTAAGCTGATTAGGAAAAAAGGCTAAGCAATTTTTAATTGCGCTAAATTGCATGTACTCCAAAAAATTTCCTTTAAGTAACACACATGAGCATAAACTTCCTAGCTTTAGATTACCAGTGGAGGTGTTGTTCTGAATATTGAATGAGCCGTATTGTCCTAAATGATTCCTATTACCATTGTGTTCTCATCAATAGCATATATACGTAATCTTGTCAGTGGCATCATTAAATACACGTGTGCACGTACACACTATCCCGTGGGAGGAGACCGAAGTTTCTCTTCTCTGGTTCTTCATACCATTCATACTAAAGAACCAAACAAGTTAAAGATCCCCCCAACTTAGGGAAAACGTGTGTTCCTGCTGTTGACAGCTGGGGTTTTAGTGTGGCGAAGGTGAAAAGTACAACTAGTTGGACGCTGAGTTATCCAGATACGCTAGCCCTCCGTGAGCTTACCACCAACAAACTGTCTTCTCTCAAGATGTAAAAGTACAGTCACGGGAAAAGAGTCTGGCCAAAATGTGATCAGCAATACTATTTCTGGGTATTTATCCAAAGGAAATGAAATCCGTATCTTGAGAGATCTCTGCAGGATGCTACTCCCTGCAGCATTCCTCTCAATGGCCAACATAAGGACACCACCTAAATGTCTGTCAGATGGACAAAATCTATGCACATACGGGAAGTACATAAGTAAGTGGAGTGTTACTCAGCCTTAAGGAAATCTGGTCACTTATGACCACATGGATGAAAATGGACCTTCTGGTGAGAAAAGCCAGACAGAAGAACCAAGTTCTATGTAATCTCACACGTGGGGTCTAAAGTGGACTCGGAGGGGAGAGTAGGATGGTGGCTGTGGGCATACAGGTGGAAAGGGGGAGGCGTCGGGGGGGGGGGGGGTACGGTACATCCGGGCACCTATTGTGCTGCGTGGGGATGACCAGGATCCCGTGTTGCATACTTGAACTTGCTTGGAAGGCTCCTTCAGTGCTCTTGCTGCATGCACACCCACGTGGTAGCTGGATGAGGTCGTGTGTTAACTAGCTTGGGGTGATAACTTCTCAAAGTATACACTTGTCAAAACCCCAGGCTGGTACCTTAAAAATAATGCCTATTTGTCTGTTATACATCTAAGTTGGGAAATGATGAAAAGCTATGTAATGCAGGCGTGAGCTCTGGGACTATGTGGCCAGAGGGACCGAGCATGTGGGTTGGCTGGGGATTGCACTTAAGGGATGTTCATCACTTGGGCCGCGTGCCCCCCCCCCCCAGCCTGGGCCGCGTGCCCCCCCCCCCAGCCTGGGCCGCGTGCCCCCCCCCCCCCAGCCTGGGCCGCGTGCCCCCCCCCCCCCAGCCTGGGCCGCGTGCCCCCCCCCCAGCCTGGGCCGCGTGCCCCCCCCCCCAGCCTGGGCCGCGTGCCCCCCCCCCAGCCTGGGCCGCGTGCCCCCCCCCCAGCCTGGGCCGCGTGCCCCCCCCCCCAGCCTGGGCCGCGTGCCCCCCCCCCAGCCTGGGCCGCGTGCCCCCCCCCCCAGCCTGGGCCGCGTGCCCCCCCCCCCAGCCTGGGCCGCGTGCCCCCCCCCCCCAGCCTGGGCCGCGTGCCCCCCCCCCCAGCCTGGGCCGCGTGCCCCCCCCCCCCAGCCTGGGCCGCGTGCCCCCCCCCCCCCCAGCCTGGGCCGCGTGCCCCCCCCCCCCAGCCTGGGCCGCGTGCCCCCCCCCCCCAGCCTGGGCCGCGTGCCCCCCCCCCCCAGCCTGGGCCGCGTGCCCCCCCCCCCCAGCCTGGGCCGCGTGCCCCCCCCCCCCAGCCTGGGCCGCGTGCCCCCCCCCCCCAGCCTGGGCCGCGTGCCCCCCCCCCCAGCCTGGGCCGCGTGCCCCCCCCCCCCCAGCCTGGGCCGCGTGCCCCCCCCCCCAGCCTGGGCCGCGTGCCCCCCCCCCCCAGCCTGGGCCGCGTGCCCCCCCCCCCAGCCTGGGCCGCGTGCCCCCCCCCCCCCAGCCTGGGCCGCGTGCCCCCCCCCCCCCCAGCCTGGGCCGCGTGCCCCCCCCCCCCCCAGCCTGGGCCGCGTGCCCCCCCCCCCAGCCTGGGCCACTACCTCACGTTATCGTCCAGAGACGTCCTCAAAGCTGGGGAGATGGGAGTGAAAATCCAACATGATGCCTGGCTGGCTCCGCCCCCCTGCTCCGCCCCCCTGCTCCGCGCTATAAGCCTGTATATGGGAAAAGCTGGCCTCAGTATGAAGAAGTAGCCCAGAAAGCGTGCAGAGGTAGGAAGGAGGAATCTGAGTAGCTGGGAAGCTTCAACAAGGGGACTGGCTTTGGGTATGTTTCTTGGTTAAAAATAGCTGCCTACTAGGTTCCTTTTTTTTATAATCCACAAAAATAGTCTATATGGTAATAAAGAACTACAACTCTGACCTGTAAACTCTGGCCAAACCTATAGTCCACCAAAAGGACGTTATTTTCTAGAGGAGGAGGAAAATGGGGTTCATAGTTCTGAATGGGAGCCCTTTGGGGAAAAGCAAGGAGGGTGGTGCTGGTTTCACGTCAGCTGAGGTGCAGGGGTAGTAGGCCTCTTCTAGGAGATGCAGTGCCCACCTTTTCCCGTTAGGGTCTGAGGCTGGCTCCGGGGAAGGGATGGTGCCTCAGCCCTCCCCCATGTATTGCTGGGGGAACCATGTTCCTGGTGCCTGACTGCTACATGGGGCTGGGTAGGGGCAGGGGAGCGGGGCCTCGGGAAAGTAGGCGGGAGCAGAACCAAAGTTTTCTGCTCTCCACCCAGCCCTCCCCACTCCTGAGCACGTGCTGTTCCTGGCTTCACCCCAGTAGGACTTTTCATGAGCCCTCTCGGCCTGTGCAGGAGGGAGGCGGTAAGAGCTTAGGGGGTGTGTAGGGAGGGGCGGGGGGTGAGCGTCTGCCCTCTGTGGAGCCTGGCATTGGAGAAAGCCGCACTTGGCCAACTATCACACTTTCCCTCCACCCTCCTGGGAGAGGCAGCTCCTTCATGCGTCGTCCTCACATGCTCTGGGTTTCCGGAAACTTCCTATGGGACTGAGGCACACTCAGCTGCTGACACATCTAGGGGGACAGTCTTTGTGTCCTGTCAGGTTCACTGCAGCAAGGAAATCCTTTCTTGTTCTCCCCTTCTCCACTAGGAAACGAGTTAGCATTCGGTGGGCATCTCTCACACTCCTTCCCTGGCTGATGAGCTCCTGCTCTCATGTGAACGGTCCACACAGTCCCAGGACATTGACACTAAAGGTGGACTGAAAGCACAGTGCTAAATACGGTCTGTGACCACACATAAGCTCCCTTAACCCTGGAGCAACTGTAGCAAGAGACGTCTTCTGTGGTCACGGAAGTAGGTTTATGCGGAGGTATTTGTATTTCTGTAGGTTCCTGAATCTAACTATCAGCTTAAATGTGGAAGATGATGGTTTAAATTCTTGGACTCGCTGCCTGTTGCTGGTCTTTGCTCTGTATTCAAGTCCCCTCCCAGGTGAATCTGACTGTACACTTTATTAAAAGAAATCCATCCCCTCTGCAGTGGGGGTACAGTTGGAGATCTGGGGTTGAGGGCCTCTTGACTCTGGGACTGGGCACTGCCGCTCAGTCGCTGAGTCCCAACATGCGTGTGCCGGCACACAGGGCTGTAAACACACTAAAATTCCAGTGTGAATGCCTTGAATTTTCTTGGGGTGTGTGGGTGAGCTAGTATTTCTGCCTCAAAATTGTCAAAGAGGTGAAATAAAACTTTGAATGCGATAGTTATGGGTTATAGAACTCAAAGGGATAGAACATACTGGTCTGTAAAATGCATTTCAATTATTTGTGAACGCTAGGATGAATTATTCGGTCTCCCCTGTGGGCTTAATGTCAGGCTGAGGACTACGATGTGGGTGTCCCTTCTAAAAATCTGGAACTTGGCTGGGTATTAGAGCAAACCTCCTAGGTGAAGTCACACTGCGATCAGTGATCTGACCTTGGCCCTCATCTGCCCTCAGGGATCCTGTTACCTCCGCACGTTTCTGAATTAGTTTATGGCTCTGGGTCAAGACTGCATGCAGGTCAAAGATGTGGATAATTAGGTTTACATGAGCCCCACTAGACACAGTGGTGTGTGATGCTGCGGTCTTTGGGTCTTAAGCGATACTCCTAAAATAGTTTCAAAGGTACTTGAAATAAGCAGGTCACTTTTTTTTTTTTTTAACTTTCAAAGGCATCCTTGAATACATGCCTAAATCAGGAAGTATTGACTAATGTTAGAATATAATGGAAAGACGAAAATTATCTTAGTCTGTACTGTGAAATGCTTAAGATGCTGAAAAACTGTAGTAATGTTAGCATTAATATATTTTCTCACAGCCCATATAACTTATATGTATATAAGTTATATTATATGTTATAACTTATATATATATAAAGTCATATAACTTTAGAGGTGTAATTCCTCAGATCTACCAATGTGGTGTGGAAATGTGCCTTTATGGACAACCGCTCAAAGACTGGGAAATCGAGCTAAAGCTGTAGAATTCTAAGTGTTGACGAACCACCAGGTAATCCCTAAACCTAGGTACGTATGTGCCTAGAACACGCCTAGGCCTTCTGGTTGACTTTCCCGTAGCATTGGTAGGTTGACTCAACGGCAGAGCTCGAAATAGTACCGTTTTTCTTCGTCAAAGTGATTGTTGGACCGGGACCCTTGGGTTGATCTCTCCTCTCTAACGGGACTGTACACGATTTGTGTGTCGGTCGAGAGTCCACGCTGACCACATACGCCCGGATCTGAGCGCGGCATGGACAGGTCTTTAGAGACGGGACATGCCTCAGGCTCTAGGTCAGGGCGGTGTGGTAGAAGGACAAGGACGGGGCTCCGGGTCCTCAGAACCTCGTCTGGGTGTCAGTTGTGCGGACTCCCGGCCTGGCCACGCTGCCGCCTCTGCAGGCTCTGCTCCCACGTTAGAGGTGGCATCCACAGCAGGCTGGGGTAACACGGCTCCGTGCTCCTTCCGTCTGCCTGTGACTCTAAAATGGGACCATTCTCTGAGGTTTGAGAGCTCAGGAAGAACAGCCGTGTGCCACAGGAGCTGGGGGGTGTGCGAGACCGAGTGGTCAGCGGGAGCGCCCCGCTCCTCGTGTTAGTGATCCCAACGCGAGTTTCTGCAAGAGCAGGACCGATCCCTCCATAAAGCACGTAGCTTGGCCTGCAGCCTGGAAAACCCGCACCCTTGACAAAGTGCATGCTCCTCTTAACCGACCACGTCAAGACTCCTGTCTATATGACGATAAGTAGTGGAAACTGCAATGAATCTGAGCAGTGCCTCACCTGGTGTCTCGGGTGACTTTCCTTTGCTCCCCGAGCATTGTCGGGGGGCCGTGTTGGCAGACGTCGGAGGACCTGCCTGCAGGGTCAGTGATGAGGTGCCTCCTGAGGGGTTTGGGGCAGTCCCCACTCCCAGGGCCCCACAGGCACTCCCTAAGGGGGCTTCACGCGTCCTCTCAAACCCTCTCCCCCAGGCGGACTGGAATCTCCTATCCGAAGTGACCATATGTCTCCTCACTGACGACTCTGTACTCCTTCGGACTGAGGGCATGATAACCTTTCCCACACATAAATGAACCTGAAAAATCATTACAGTTCATGACTGCATTGAACCAAGCTGTCCGTTCTTTCCCGGATGCTCTCCAGTCTGTTCCCACAGGGAGATGCCCTTCCTTAGCCTCGGGCAGCCTTTTGAGATTGGCCAGATTCCATGTGGACCATGCACTTAGCTTGGTCTTCTAGAGTGTTATTGTGTATCTCCTCCCACAGAAAGGGTAGATCTCCTTTCTACATGATTGGCAGATATTTTCAAGCCAAGTCTGGGTCGTCGGGTGTCCGTGTTTAGATTTTCCTTGAATTCCCAGAAATCCCTCTTCTCAAAAGGTGTTATTAATGCAGTGATGTTCTCAAGTTCTCCCTAATGTATTGGGGTTTGGGGGTGAGCTAGACGGAGATCTTTTTTTCCTAACATTCTTCCTAACCTTTCCTAATATTCCCTTGAAGAAAAATAGGAAGAAACCATCTGTGAACTGAGGGTTGCTGGGCTCCCCTTCTCTTAGACTGAGAAAGCTGCAAGACCTCTTGCTGTCAAGGAAGAGTTAAAAGATGTGCAGATAATCCTAAGAGGTTTCTGAGGCCCTTAAAATCAGCATGGAGATCCATAAAATCTTGTTACTCCTCTTATACTCTGAGTTGCAGACCCTTTCACTGAAGCTTTGTCTTCTCATGTCCAGCTTTATACCCAGTTGTAGTTTTCTTTAAAAAACTGCATTCCTCTGGTACTCTGCATGGATCTCCTTAGCTACCATATTTTTTTTTTTTCCTTATTTTAGACAGGGCCATCTCCTACCTTCAGTGCAGGTAGGTAGACACTTTGCTGTAGGTGTGCTCTCTGGATTTTATTGCCTGTTCATAGTTTCCTGTGATTTACCATGTTGAACTCTGAGAACGGACTTGATTCCTGGAGTACTTGAAAATCAGCATCTGCCTGATGCACCTAACATTGTACAAAATAACAAAGAGGATCTTGAAATCCTGTAATAGAAAGAATGAATTGGGGTCGTGCAGCTGAGGAACATGGAGAGAATAAGAAGTGAGCAGAACTTTGGATTGAAAGGTGTTTGTAACTGAAATGAGATCATTGGTGACGTTTTTGAGATTTTCATTCACTTGAAACTACTTAGAATCTTTATTCCCTTTTAAAGGCAATCTTTAATGTCCACCATTACCCAGGATCTAGTGATATGATGCACGTTTGATTATAGACATGATATTAAGCATATCGATTGACACACATTGGGGAACTGGAGAGTGTAGGACTTAGAACTTGGTTGCATGATATTCTAAAATTAAAACTGGTGAAAAAGTGGACCATTCTGTTTAATTGCCCCCCCCCCACTACTCTGCCTCACCTACTCCTGACCTGTAGCTTCCTGATCCCACTAGAGTGACCAGTTGACGAATTGCTTTCAATTTCTAAGTTTGGTCTCCTCAGTACCTGAGTATGTTGTTAATTATTTCCCAGCACTGGCAGGGTCCTCTTGAGTCTCTCTGGATGTTAGGAATAATGATTATGTAAGCAATAATATGTGTGACAGGTTTTCATCAGGACTGGATTCTGCATCTAAACCAGTTTCTTCAGAGAATCCTTTGATGTTTCTAATTTTGTCGATGAAAACAAATCCTAAGTGGTAAACTTTAAAGTGTTATGCTACAAGTCTCAAACTTTCCACAATGATAAAAAAACTTGGTTGCAAATATTTGTGGACTTCATTCTTTCCTAGATGATTTTGTGGGAATAAATTAGTCCCTCTGATCCATCCTCCCTGGACATGGGTTGGGGGGGGGGGAACTACTTGAAAAAACTTGCTATATCTGGAAAGACCTACATCTTGATTCACTTTATATGGGTGAGCGGTTTATTACAAAGGGTACTGTTAATGTACAGGGAAGTATGACTCACTCTTCGTAATGGTGTTGTGTTAGGCTTGTAGAAAAGGCAGTCCTGTGTTTGATTCCTGACAACTAGGGGGGAGGGGAGGACTTGCTTAGCCCAGGTCCTCCTGTCTCCTTTTTTTTTTTTTTTTTTTTTAGCAAAGACTCTTGAGTTTATTGGAAACTGTGGTCTTTAAGACTACTCTTCTCCCATAATACGTATACGGGTTCAGATGTGAAATAGTGCACAAAATCCATAATGGAAATGTGCACGGTTTCTTCCCCCAAATTACTTGTACGGCTAAGCGTCGACTAATTTTACTGGGGCTCTTCCTGCAGGCTTTCATATGCCTGTTTGATTTCCCGCTGTTAGACTTGAGGTGTAGATCTACTCCTGGGAACAGTGATTCAGCCTCCTTACACCTGCACATGTCTGTACAAACGCTCTCGGCACCCTTTCCTTCACCCACCTTCGTGCTTTGTTGCCGCACGTTTCTCACTTAAAATATTCTAACTAAACCTCACAATCTCCACCACATGGTTTTCATTTGTTTCACAACCCTTCATAAGTGGGGAGTTGGGGGGGAAAACTGATTTTGTTCGTTGGGCTTAGTTTGCAAAGGACTCATTCTTAAACTCCGCAGTCCCTCTTCTGTTTCTGTGACCCCTTTCCTTTCTTGGTTCTCTCTTGACCCCGTTGCTCATGAAACGCGCCGCCTTTATGGAGACATACTACTTCCTGCGATTGGTGTCCAAAACCCTTTCACCCGTCCTTCGGAGGACATCCTGTAGAGCTTACTGAGGAAGTGTGGCTGGGCGTTGAACATTGCTGATCCTACAGATGGTATCTCTCTATTCTGCCTTCACCCCTCACTATAGAGAGTCTGGATAGAGAATTCTTAGATGAAGGTACTTTTCCCTTAGAATTTTGAAGTCTCTTCTTCATTGCCTCCTAGGTGCTTGGTGCTATTTTGTAAGTTTAGTTCACGATCTCTGACTTCTGTACGTTTTATGAGCACTCTTCGTAATATTACCGACGCCCTTACTTAGGTGAGTAATTTCGTATCCATTTTGTTGTGTTGCCTAGTGTCACGTGATTCATAGCTATTATTAGCAATATTCACTCTGTTTGATGTTTCTTGATGCATTTCAAACTGCAATATTACATTTGCAGTTCCAGAAAACTTCCTTTATTTTTCTGGTTAGCTTTGAGTTTGAGTTTGGTTTGCTCGCTCTATAATTCAGTCATCAGTTGCTCGGTAACCGACCTCTTTAAACGTGAGAAGCTTACACCGTGCACACCAGGGCTCACCTGTTACTTCCGCTTTCTTGCTGTGGCCCGACTGGGTGGTCCCACTCTACATGGCGGATCATGGTAGTCCTCCTGAGTGACCTGTGTGGCCCTCACACCCACCGGCCGCGAGTGTTCCTCACAGGCCTGCAGCTCCCTCACAAGCAGGCCTAGAACTCGCACATTGTTCTCACCGCCTGCTTGACCTCAGCAGGGAAGGGGACTCTGCCCATGAGGAGAATACAGGGCGTGTGTGCATGTGTATGTAGGACATCAGACTTACAGCCAGTCATGCCATCCATCACCTTCTGGAAATGGTGTTCATGGGATCTTGTATTTCCACCTTGATAAACTTTATTGCCGCCCCCCCCCCTTTTTTTTTTTTTTTTTTTTCTATCCTGCACTTTTGGGAATTCCCTTTGACTTGTAACTCTTCAACTTATTTTTCAACCATTCTTCTAAATTTCCCAACGCTTCTGTAAACGTCTTATTTTTTATAGTGTCTTGTTCTTGGGAGACTTTTTTGTTTCTGAGAATGTTGATCATGTGTGTCTGTGTGTGTATATGTATATTTTTTGAGCCACTCTTGTTGGACATGATCCTTCAGGATTTACTTTCTCTCGTTGGTCGTGTGTGCGTGTGTGTGTCTGTCTTCCATGTTAAGGGTCTTCTCAAGTATCTGGTGATCCTCATATTTTTTTTTTAATTTAAGATTGACAATGAGGGTTGCCTGGGTGGCTCAGTTGGTTAAGTGTCTGACTTTGGCTCTGGTCATGATTCGCATTCATGAGTTTGATCCCCGTGTGTGGCTCCTTCGGATTCTGTCTCCCTCTCTCTCTGGCCCTCCCCTGCTCGTCCTCAGTCTCCCTCTCTCTCTGTCCCTCCCCCATTTTGTGTGTGTGTGTGTGTGTGTGTGTGTGTGTGTGTGTGTGTGTGTCTTAAAATAGATGCACTTAAGACTGATAATGAAAAAGTTGAGGTGAATTCTGTGTACAGGCCTCTTCGCAGACTGGGGGGCCCCCTGGGCAGGAGAGTTCACAGGTGATGACCTGTCCGTACTACAGGCGGCATGGAACAGAAGTGTCTGGGGTCTCCTTGATACAATATTTCTGCTAAATCTCTGGTTTCTGGCAGGTCCCCTCCTCTGCAAGTCCAAGTTTTCTGGTTCAGTTTTTCCAAGGAGCAGCTTTACTTGGACTGTCTCTTGGGGGGTGGGGCAGGGTTAGTCAGGTGGACGCTCGGCATGGACCCGGAGGACCCCAAACCCTACATATGGCTTTGCGCCCTGTCCTCCTGCTTTCAGCCTGATCCACATGCTGCACTTACAGGCACGGTACGCCTCTGTGAAGTCTTTCTCGGTTTCTTTTTTTTTTTTTTTTTTTTTTTTTTGGTGGAGCTCTATGAGCTCCTCCCCAAGCCCCCGAACAACTTTCCTGTAAAGCCAATCGCAAGAACCCAATCCATCCCAGCTGTTGTAAAACGGGCTTACTTTTCTGTGCCTGATAACTGTAGGTGGTGCGGACTTGGCATCTGGTTGGTACAGTTTGGTACGATTAATCTCTTAGATGACGATGATGCTGAGGTTCCAGGAGGTTGGAGTGCTTGCCCCACGTCTCAAGGTTGAAACAGAGACCCTTTCACTTCCACTTGCTGGCGATAGGAAGGGGTTGATCATTTTCTCTTGCTGGGGATCTTCATTCCTTTTATTCACTGTAATTTAGATAATCCTCCAGGGATGCAGAAAAAAAGCAAGAAAATCAAGGTGTTCAGGCACCAATTTAGAAACTTAAACAGATTTTTCTGCCTCATTAAGCAAACATTGAAGAAAGAAGAGAAAAAACAAGCCATTGACACTGACGTTTCTATATTCACTATTTCTATAGATGTTCAAACTTAGCCCAATAGGCATGATTGGAACTTTAATTTTCCCCTTTTTGACAGCTTCATTCATATTTAAGCTTTATGTTAATTTTTCCCACTCCCCTGTAGTCACACACCATTAAAGGCTATGCATCCTTGCCTATAGTACAAACAGAATATATTTTAAATATCTTCGGCTTAACTCCTATTCTTTTTTTCTCCCTCAGTCATAGGATGAATGTGTGTTTAATCATCATTTGTCATAGTTGCAGATGCTTTTCAGTGTTCTCAGCTAAATTTCCAACTGATTTGTTATTCACCACTTTGCCATTTTTGAACAAATTAATGGAACGGCAGTTCCACTTTGGAGGTTTAAGGCGCCAGTCAAATGAGAGACCGACGTTCTGGGCCGTACTGCAGAGAGTTTCTGTCCTTGTCACTTGGGGCCATGGAGGATCTTAGATTTCCTCTCCCTTCCTGTTTTGGCAAGAGATCTTAATGCCCAATAAACTTGGGCAATTTCTGGGTTATTCTTTTATAATCAACCCGAAGAATGTTTTATTCTTAATTTTACTTAAACATCAATTGGCTTTTACTTTAGTATGATAAGTATCGGCATGTGAATGGTTGATTCTAGAATTACCTTCCACGTTCCTAACTATAGCTCATCTTAACAGGTCCTCACAACTAGTTATTCATAAGAAACAGGTAAGTTGTAAAGACTGATAGCAGCGTATGTGTGTATGCTTACGAGATAAAAAGCTTTAACAATTAAAAAATACTAGTCCCCCATTATACTTAGCAAAATAACCAGTAAATTCTAAAGTGTTAATTTCTGTTTTCTCGTTATCCTGGATTTCATGCTGTAACACCAGTGCTGGAATGTTAAATCCACTCCCCTTCTTAATATTGGAGCAAAATGTGATAGAAGATTATCATTACTTTGATATTGTTGAAAATCTGATGAAATTCTACCTAATTTTTGATATTTTCAGCCCTATGCGAAAGTGGAAAGCATAGTAGGAGTCTCTGTACTTACACCATCTAGTCTTATCAAGATCATTTGCCATATAATGCATCATCATCTAAAAATGGACCAATGTTTTGGCTGAATTAAAACATAACAGAAAGTTAATTTTTGAGTCCTAGAGACCAAGGCTTTCCCCATTCACAGATGAGAAAAGTGAGACAAAATGAGTTTATCTCACATTCACCCATGATTTTTTAGTAGTTGTCTTTTCATTTTTATATCTTGGATCCATTTGGGGTTTACTTTCTATATCCTATAGAGAATTACTCAGTGTATTTTATAACCTCTCAAGCTACTGAAAATCACATATGAAAAGACCTGTTTTCATGGTTTAAGTTTCTTCATGCACTGAGATTTATTCCAGACTACTTCTATTCCATTAATAGCTCTTTTGTGTTGACATCAGTGTTTCAGTTAAAGGGACTTCTGTATAATCTGGTAGGAAAAGCTATCCTTTCTTCCACTTTGTTCTTCTTAAAACTATTTCTGCTTTTATTATTTTTTCAACACAAACTTTATAATCAACTTGTCTAGCTTAAAAAAATGAAGAATAACAGCAACCACACCCCTACAAAAACTTGATGCCCGTGTTATGGTCATGGAAAAACATGTGGGGAGAATTCACATCTTCATGACCTTTTCTAGTTCTCTGTAGAAATGTTTATATGCTATCCTGCTGAAGTCTACTGGTATCATTTGGAACCTAGATCTTTTTTATAGAGATCCTTGTAAGCTTGGGGTACTTTAAAAGTTTGTTTTTTCCTAGTTACGTGTTGCTGCTTCAGTTACAAATGGCTTCTTCTATTATCTTTTTTTTATATATGAGAGCTTTTGACTTTGGTATGTTAACTTATCGTGCTTCTAGACTGAAATATTTTTCAAAATCATTTCCTATTTCATTCTTGTGCTTCTCCATATAACCTATCAGATCATCAGCAAATAACCCAATCTTTACCTTTTCCTATCTGTCACTCATATTCTTATAGTTTTCTCTTTTCAGGTTGAATTGAAATAATACCCCGAAGTAACCTATAACTGAGATTGTGAATTTGCTTCATCCTTGCCTTTGACCTGTCTTTTGAGAGTCCTGCTGATCCTGGGGGTTGAAATCTATTATTTCACGTTACAAAATCGGTTTCTCTTTCTGAGTCCGTTAATCCAGAGATCTTAAATGCCTTCTCAGAAGCTCAGGGAAAGAAACCTATGGCTAGATAGAATTTTTCTTCTATATCTCACACAGGGATCAATGGATTTCCTGATGCTGAGCTGTTCATGCAATCCTGGAATAAATCTCAATCATGTTTCTTTTTAATCCGGCACATTGTCTTTCCGACACGATCTAAGGTTTTGCACTGGTCTTGTTCTGTGATTCGCCCTTTCTTCTTGACCATCAGGGTTAAGTGCCAAATCGGTTTCCTGGGCCAGATACCACTGTTGGGTGGCCTGAGATAACAGCCCACAGGCTGCACCCTCGTCTACTGTCTTTACCCCCTGTCCTCTGTGTGTCTGATGTCCCTCTGCCTGTCTCCTTTCCCAACTCTTAGAATGGCCTTCAGTGTCTACTGGATATTCCACTATGATCCCCTCATCTCAAAATTCTTAACATAACTACTTGTACAGAGACCCTTTTCCCAAACAAAGTGCTACATCAGGTTCTAGGGTTAGAACATGGACGTACCGTTTTTGAACCAGCATTCATTCCACTACAGGTGCCCCTGTGTTCTCCTCTTGGCTGTGATTTTTTTTTTTTTTTTTTTGAAGCTCATTAGGATTATCTGGTTTTTGAAGTGATAATATCCCTATGAAAACACCAGACTGTGTCTTTGTTGTGTGTGGTAGGATGCAGTTCCTGGATAAATTGCCACCATTTCCTTAGAAATTTTAAATTCCAGTTTTCTTGTCTCTACAGGTATCAGTCTGGTGAACCATGTTTTCTCAGAAAAGTAGCTTATTTAGACTCCTTCCTTTTACCTTCCTTCCCCTTTGTCTTTACAAATTAGCCTTGTTAAATTTCCAGCGTATTGATCCCGACTTCCCCTTGCCGTTGGTGGTGTATTACTGCAGCCATGTCATCTTTTATTCTTAGAGATTTTCCCCCAAAGAAACCCCATGCTTACTTAGAACTTTTTTCTACTAAAATACATTATTTCTGCTGTCACTTACGGTGTTGGCTGGCTTTTTCTAAATCTTGCATCAGGTGTTGAATAAAATATCCACAAGAACTACCTTTACCTCAGTAAGTATGTTATTTGGCTCTCCTATATGCTCGTGCATTTTGTATCCACATGACTCGTTTCTGGCACTGAGGGGTGTATAAAAGTTGCCTATAATTACTTCCCTTCTGTGACTTCCTTTTAAATCTATTTTACTTTATGGAAACTGTTGCTTATTACCTTATAATTTGGTGTCCTGCCTTGTTTCCCTTTATTCTTTGTGAATTCTGACTTCCCAGGTCCTCACATCCCTGACCTAATTTGGTTGCATGTGCCTTGCATGTCATTGATTGGTCATTAACTTTTTAACCATTCTGCTTGTAAATAATCCTTATGTAAAGCAGAAGTGTTTTCTTCTATATACTAAGAAGAAAACACTTTTTTTTTTTTCCCAAACACCTACCCCTTGAGGGTTGTTTTTTTTTTTTTTTTTAAAGTTTATTTTTGAGACAGAGAGAGACAGAGCATGAATGGAGGAGGGGCAGAGAGAGAGGGAGACACAGAATCTGAAACGGGCTCCAGGCTCTGAGCTGTCAGCACAGAGCCCAACGCAGGGCTCGAACTCACGGACTGCGAGATCAGGACCTGAGCCGAAGTCGGCTGCTTAACTGAGCCACCCAGGCGCCCCAAGAAAACACTTTTAATAGGTGAGCCAAGCCTGTCTGGTTTTGTCGGTACAACTGACCTTTGGTCTCCGTTTTTCACCACTCTGTTACTGTGCATCGTGTTCTTTGCATCGTGAACTGTGTTTTCATTACGATTTTAGGTACTAGTGTTGTGCTCTTTCCCCCTTAAGAATGTCTTTCATTTTAGTGATGCCCTTTATACCAAAAACCTTCGTATAGCCTATTTCCCTTTCTTTATACTCTGCTATCCTGTTGGCCAGCTTTAAATGAGCTCCTGGACTTAGTACCTACCAAGATATCAGGGAGCTTTTTTTGCTTTCCTCTTATTTGTCCTCCATCTGTTTTTTTTTTTCCCATCTTTTAATACATTTTGACTCTTAACCCCACATTTGTTTTAATCTTAAATCTCCAATTTGTTTTTTATTCAATTCAGTTGGGTTTTTGCCTGTGTTTGCTCAGCCATCTTTTATAAAATGAAAGTCACCGTTAAGTAGAAGCTAGAGAGTTCAAGCCATCACCCCCTTCAAGGAAGGATTTCTTGAGTTACTGGTTTTAACATTAATGCTGTTCTATTGCCAGACTTCAGGGTTGTTTTTTTTTTTTGTTTTTGTTTTCCCCAGTGATCATTTTAAACCTGTGACTTGCCTTCTATTTCCTGGCTCGCTCTTTCTGTATTCAGTGTCCCTTATTGCACTCCTAGTTTGATCTATTTTTTTCTCCAGCATCTTCCAGTTTTTCTCCTGTACTGCATCACCTATATTTTACCTCTTCCTATTGTTTGCCCCCTTGAGAATAAGCTTGTAGCCATTTTCTTGAGGCATTGTGACCAATGAGGTGAGGGCAAAAATGCATTCAAAATTACACTTCAGACTAATTATCAGATTCTTAAAGATCTAAAACAATGTAGATACTTAGCTGACTGTTTCTACTTCATACCTACTTATTAAAAAATCCTCTTTTTATGTACTTTATTTTTTAAATTCTTAATCTAGAGAAATTTTGTATCTTACATGGAACCATGTTAAGTTGTCTCAGGCTTAGCTGAGATTGGAGTAGTTTTTAATGAGCACTTAAGTATTTTGTGTGAGTATGCAATTGTTTTAATAGCATAGAGAAAAATTATTGGTCTTATTGTACCTCTTAATGATGCTTGATTCTTCACATGTATTCATGTTGGGGTTTTGTTTGTTTTCTGGATTAACAAGAAGTCTTATGGGAGAGGGAATATGTGAAATGCTTAGTTTGGTTCTTGGTTCTGTTATTACCGTGTTTGCTCCTAGGGAGATGTGCAGTTTCTTTATGAATGGTGTTGATCTTCTAAATCTCTAATACTAGCATCAGTAGAGTACTTTCTCTGTTACCCTTCCTCGTCCGAAATAGAGACCTCACCATCCAGGTCCCTCCTTCACAACATTGTCATCTTGAGCTCACACCCTTCCTTCCCAAGTCTCTTCCTTTTAGCTTCCTAATAGCTGTTGTTCTGAATCTCCAGAGTTGAAATGCACCCTAGCATTTCCCACGTAGGTGTGGGGACCAACCTTCTGCATGCAAACCCGGGATCACCCATACTCACCCGTCTCCCTTGCGGACTGATTCTCTGCTAAGGGGCTGCTTCTGGTCCACATGTTTGTTTCTCC